>NW_012098965.1:769083-794579 GCF_000951045.1 Mandrillus leucophaeus | reverse complement strand
TTTTTTTGTGTAACTGGAAGAAAGAATCAACAGGATAAGAATAGTGTCAGAAAGGCTAAACACTAGAATGAGCTGCAACTTTTAAAAACAGGGTGGATAACATTTCTTATTCTTACTCTGAACTGTTCAAATTGATGTTTTATGTTTTATGCAGGCATTGATTCCCAAACCTGATGCACATTAGAATCACTAAAGAAGCTTGCTAAAATACAAATAGCTAACTCAATTCTTAGCAATTTAGTTTTATTTATTCTGTCTGAGCCAGGTATCATGGAATCTGTGTTTTCAACACCCTCCAAATGACGCATGCAATTGACAGAAATATTTTGTTCAGAGCACCCATTATTGAAAGAGGAATTAAAAATCTCAAGTTTATCAAGAGAGAAAAAACAAAATGTAGCAAAGGCCAGTCACAAAAGAAAGTGATAAAACTTTGATTTTGGCTCTGGAAAAAAAAGATTTTGGAAGCCTATTACAACTGTCTTTTTACATTGAAGGGCTGCCACGTGCATAAAAAGTTAAATAAAACTCTCTCTATCAATGTCCAGAAGGCAAAAGTAGGACTCGGTACTGTTGGAGGTGACAGAATGCTGTTAGACTTAATATAATAAAGAACAGTCTACATTTTAGAAGTATAGCAGTAGATGATTTACTAGGTTGTGAGCTCTTTATCATTAGACATGATCAAGCCGAGTGTGGATGAATACTACTTGGGAAGTTGCAAAAAAAGATTATTTTGACAATGGATGGGGATTAAACCTAAGCTTCTATGAATGGTTTACTCCACCCTCAACATTCCTTTGATCTCCCTACGAGTCTATGTTTTTGGATCAAGTATGCATAAATGCAATTTGCTTTTAATTTTTGAAAAATGCTTTGAGATTCTTGTGCTGTTCTCATGTATTGAGTCTTTATTTTCTTTTGCAAGTCCCTATTGGAGTCTTTCATCATTCCATGTGGTCTCTTGCTTCAAAGTTTCTTTACTGACGTTCTTTGCTGCCTCACTTCTAAGCCTGTTGCTGTCTCCACCAAAGAGATGCTCAAAGGGTTTTTGTTTGAAACCAGAATCATCTAGATAGTAAATTTTTCTTCAATATAAAGAGGAGGGAAAAAATGTAGTTCAGATTCCCCTGTTGTCATTGACTCCTCATCTTTTGAACCTTTTTGTGAAATAAAGACAATCTTGAGCAAATTCCCAGGGCCATGTCTCAGCTTACGGATCCTTATTCAATGCCTATTTGTGGAGAGAAATACGCTTTAGCTCTCTGAAATCCAATGTCACCCCTTTCACTTAACAAAAATTACAGGTTGCCGCTAGTGCCCAAGAAATCTTTGTATTCTTCAACCTGTAATCTTGGGACCTGAGACTGTAATTTTCCTCTCTCCCTTGGTGAATTCATTTTTACCTTAGCTACTAAAACTTTCCAATCTATTCCTACATGTGGTGTGTCCTTCTTTAATAGTGGGATATTTAGAAGCTGCTGGAAGAATCTAGTCCAGAAATAGGGAAGATTACATAAAAATTAATAATAAATTCAGAAAAAAACTTGCATTTCATCACGCCAGCAATTGCTTTATGAGGCAAAAAAAATATTGCTAATAAGCCCGTTATACAGAAAGGGTGCAAGAACTAAGTACAAAGGTAATTTCCCAAAATTATATTCATAACGTGTGGGAGGAGTAGGGCTTGAACCTAGATTCTTCACATGCCAAATCTTTGCTCTTTCCCTAATAATAGTGTCAGAGGCGTTTGAACCAGAGCAACTCCATCTTGAATAGGGACTGTGTAAATGAATCTGAAACCTACTGGGCTGCATTTGCAGGAAGTTAAGGCATTTTAAGTCACAGGATGGGATAGGAGGTCAGTACAAGATACAGATCATAAAGACCTTATTGATAAAACAGTTTCAGTAAAGAAGCCGGCTGAAACCCACCAACACCAAGATAGCAATGAGAGTGACCTCTGGTTGTCCTCGCTGCTACACTCCCATTAGTGCCACAACAATTTATAAATGCCATGGTAGCATCAGAAAGTTACCGTATATGGTCTAAAAAGGGGAGGTATATAATGATTATTTAGCATATAATCAAGAAATAACCATACAAATGGAAAACCAGCAGCCCTCAGGGCTGCTATGTCTATGGAGTAGCCATTCTTTTATTCCTTTACTTTCCTAATAAACTTACTTTCATTTTGCTCTATGAAAACGCCCTGCATTCTTTCTTGTGCAAGATCCAAGAACCCTCTCTTGGAGTCTGGATCTGAACCCCTTTCCCATAACAATAGCTTTCTACTTTTCAATATCTTTACAATTGATCCTCTTTTTCTATGTTCATTTCCTCTCCTTGACTCTTCCTCCTCACCTTTAACCTTTCTTTAAAACTCCCAAGCTCCACAAGTAACCAACCTTACTCACATTCTAAGACAAATGTTCCTCACTGTCCATTCCCTCCCCCATTAACATTGCCTGTCCTGCGTCCAATTTCTTAAGAACTTCATAGATTAATTAGTTAAACTGTCATTTGCAATTACTGTAAAGTACTTATTGGTGATATTATCAGGGAGTAGAACTGATATAAAAACTTGTAGAAGTAAATTTTCCCTCTTAAATGGGCCTCTCTGAAGCAGAGATTCTAAAACTTCATGCATCAGAACCCCTTGAAAGACTTGCTAAACCACAAGCCGCTGGGCTCCACCCTCAGACTTTGTGATTCAGTAAGTCTGAGGAGGAGTCAGAAAATCTGTGTTGCTAACAAGCTCCCAGGTGACAATGACACTGGCGGATCTGGAGCTACACTTTGGAAATCATTGATAAAAATGATAAAACTCTGTCTCCTCTGCATAATCACACCGGGAAGGGAAACACCTGGATTTTTAATGGAGGACCATCTTGTACATTTGCGTTTGAGTGGTGTGTTGGAGTCTGGAGAAAAGGCTATTTCTTAGTTTATAAATTCATAAAATGTCTGGGATGGCAGGGATTTGTGAGACCTGTCAGCCCTACTCTTCATTTTTACAAGTGAAGAAGCAGAAGGGAATAGATTTAGCAGCAGCTCTGGGAGTACAATCAAGGCGCCCTTTTGTGCCCTCTGAATTGGTAAAGATGTAAAGCTGCAAGTCTTTGCTGTCATAGTATTTCTCACCCTGCCCTGCTCCCTTCTCCCCATGGGCTGGCTCTTCCCATTCATCTGAACAGCCAGCGTGCACTGGGGGCTTTTATCTGTTTTGTTCCAGCATCAGCCACTGCTGTGCTTAATTTGTATATCTTTTAATGGGGAAAGAAAAAAAAAACCTTCCAAATTGGAAGTTTAAAAACCTTCCCATTTGGCTTTTCTTAATTAAATGTATAATTCATGAGCCACTTAGGTTGAAACCATTGAATTTTTAAATACTTTCTCCACCATGTATGACATTTATCGGTTATTAATGGTTGTGATGCGTTTTTCCTGTGATGATTCAGCAGTAGCATTAGAGTTGAATGATAATTGGTCCTTCCTGAAGCATTTTTTGTAGTTTCACAATGATACCATCCTCTACAATTTTATTATTATTAGAAACGGCAGATCTGCAGTAAGCGATTGAAGACTCTATCTGCTGCTCTCTCAAGCATACAACAAATCCTATTTTCCCCAGAGCATGATTATGTTTTGACATCTTTTACAGCCCTACATATTGTACTGTAATATTTAAAATACAAACAAGAAAGATATATGCAATTATACCCATTATATAGCATGTAATTTTTATTAGATGAAAAATATGTCATGTGAAATAGAACCATCATGATAAACATTGACACTGAGAACTTCTATTGGCACTGTAGAACAGATCTCAAAACTGGTAGCATGTTTCCTGAGGCAGAAAATAAATGAGCAGAATAAAGAACTTGAAGTATAGTGTTCAGATTTACTGGGTAAATCCCCCCTTTGGAATATTCCAGAATGTGTGTACTTTACTGCAAACCTTGTGTAGTGCTCCAGGGTTAAATGTGACTGACTCTTGGGTGGTAAATCATGGTTATGCTAGCTCAGTGGCAAAAACCTAATCCAGGAAGAATAATTCCTTTTCTGGACTGAAGTCATTGATATTAGGGCCGAGGAAGTTTATGATGTAACACAGAAAAGTGCCTAACACCTTTAAAATCCACTCCTATTTGAATTCCCAGTCATTCCACAATTACTGCTTGATCACCTGGATTTTATTGGATCCCTTCTGATTTACACACCTACTGTTTGGAATCAAGGAGATGGTGGTCTTTATGGCCTACGAATGACAGTTAAATAAAGGTCTCATGGGTTCCTAATATTGCTAAGTTCCAAATAACTATATAACTGGTTGTACATTGGCCAAAACTACTTGGAGAAGGAATGAAAACACAGCTGTCTCAAGGCAAACCCCAACACTGGGGTTCAGCCTGGGAGGCCACATGAGTTCTTGGCTTCTCACATGAAGGGATTCAAGAGCAAGTCAACAGTGTAAAGTGAAAGCAAGTTTATTAAGAAAGTAAAGGAATGAGAGTGGCTACTCCATAGGCATGGCAGCCCAAAGGGCTGCTTGCTGGCTATTTCTGTGGTTATTCCTTGCTCATATGCTAAACATGGGGCAGAATATTCATTAGATTCCCAGGAAAGGGGAGGAGAATTCCCAGGACTGAAGGCTCCCACTTTTAGACCATATTGGGTAGCTTCTGGAAGTTGCCATGGCATTTGTAAACTGTCATGGCACTGGTGGGAGTGTCTCTTAGCATGTTAATGCATTATAATTAGCTTATAATGAGCAGTGTGGATGATTAGAGATAGCTTTTTTCACTATCTTGGTTTTGGTGGGTTTTGACTGGCTTCTTTACCACATCTCATTTTATCGGTGGGGTCTTTTTGACCTGTACTTTGCAAAACCAGTCCTACCGGACTCTTATCTCATAGCCAGTTTCTCAGTGAATTGCTGGGAAACCTCCAATTCTAAGGGAGACCGAGTAAGTCATAGGATACAAATATATGGTGAGTACAGCACACGGATGAGTCTTGACTCTTTATCCAATTTGCCAGTCTGTGTCTTTTAATTGGGACATTTAGCCTGTTTACCTTTAAGGTTAATATCGTAATAGCAAAGACTTGGAACCAACCCAAATGCCCATCAGTGATAGACTGGATATTATGCCTATCTATCAATGATAGATTGCCACATTTTCTTTAAAATGTGGCACATATACACTATGGAATACTATACCATAAAAAAGGGATGAGTTCATGTCCTTTGCAGGGACAGGGATGAAGCTCGAAGCCATCATTTTCAGCAAACTAACACAAGAACAGAAAACCAAACACCACATGTTCTCACTCATAAGTGGGAGTTGAACAATGAGAACACATGGACACAGGGAGGGGCGCATCACATACCGGGGCCTGTTGGGGGTTGAGGGCCTAGGGATGGTATAGCATTATACCATCCTATAGGTATAGGAGAAAAACCTAATGTAGATGACCGGTTGATGGGTGCAGCAAACCACCATGGCACATGTATACCTATGTAACAAACCTGCACCTTCTCCACATGTGCCCCAGAACTTAAAGTATGATAACAAAAAAAGAAAGAAAGAATTACTCCCTATCTCCCCGACATCTGGCCCTACTGCCACAAAGTGTACCAGTGTTGGAAAACCCTGGCTTCTACAAATGGTAACAGGCTGCAACAGGAGAATTCTGTTTGATGTGCTGGAAAGCAAGGAAAACAGTCTTTCTAAGAGTGAATGGAGTCTGAAAGTGGAGGGAAGGAATGTACAAACATGGGACTTAAAGAAATAAACTTCCTAGAGGGCTGACTTTGGCCAGCTATGAAGAGTGGGAAAAGCCATGAGCTTCCTGGTTCTAACAGTGTACACTAATTTTAGGCAAATCAGTCGACCTCTCTGTGTGTTGTTTACATAGTCTCCAGTAGAGTAAAGAACTCTTGCTATCTCCTTGTATTATTTAACAACTTTTAAGTATCTCTTTTAGACCAGATTATGCCAGAGAAAATTAGGCAGTGGAATAAATGCACTGGTGTTTAGACAGGATCTTTAGAATTCCAGAGACAAGATCTTGGTCAAGTTATGTTATTAGTTTAGTTCAGTTAACTATAGTTGTTAGTTAACACTAACAATTTTAACACAATACTCAATTTGTAAAATTGACATATCTTTCCTGAAAATGTTAAATGAGTTGAGGTATTGCAAATGCTGAGTTGAATGCCTAGTACACAGTAAGTATTCATTATCTTATCCAATTATGTAGCATTAAATATTACTTATATAAGGTGAGTTCTAAATTTAGCTCTTCAAACCAGATCTTTTGCACTAAACATGTAATCCAGCTGCCTGCTGGAAATTTTCACCCTTGTATCTGATTGGTATCTGAACATTAACATCTCCTAAAACAAATTCCTGATTTACTTCATCCCTAAACCTGCTCCCCCTTCATCAACTCAACCCCAATAAATGATACTCCATGTTCCAGTTGGTCTGTCCCAAATTCTTGGAGTTCTCTTTTACCCTTCTCTTTCTCTTACAACCCACATTCAGTCTTTCAGGAAATTATTTTGGTTATACCTTATAAATACATACGGAAGATTGGTAATTGTCTACTTGTCTACAGCAATCCACCTGGTCCAAGTCACCATTATATCTCATGAATTAACACAGTCACTTTTTAACTGCTTATGTTCTTGCCCCTCTGTGGTCTACTATCCAGAGTAAATTTTTAAAAATGAAAGTCAGAGAAAGCATGTCACTGTTCTGAATATAACCCAGTGAATTTTCATCTCACTCACAGGAAAAGGCAAAGTACCTAAAATGTCTGAAAGTAAGGCTGTGTGTCCTCATTTACTCTCCTGTTTGCTCATTTTACTTCACCTATGCTGACCTCAGTGCCATTCTCCCAACACGCTGGACATGGTTTCCCTGCAGATTCTTTGCACATGCTCTTTCCTCCACCTGAACTACCTTTACCTAATATGTCTCACTCCCTCACTTCTTTAGTTCTCTGCTCAAATGGCAGTGCAACCTTCTTTTACCTTAGAATATACAATAGCAACATCTACTATTTCCTATCCCCTTTTATTTTTCTTCTGGCTTTTATTACCACCTGTCATGCTTTACATTTCTTTATTATAAGATTCATGGAACTAACAACTTGGTCTCTCCTCTCCACTTTATCACTAAAATGCAGAAAAACGAGTGGCACTTCGTAACTACACAATAAATATTTGTTGAGTGAATACTCAGTGTACAAGTTCAATAATATGGTTATTATCGTTACTATTATTATTATACCAACAGGGACTATTGGGCCTGTCTGCCTTTTACACATTCAAAGGGCCTCAGAGTAACATATCCACTGCCAATTTGACCTACCCACTAAGACAAAAACACTTTCATTTACTCCAGAAACAGCAAACGCACCAACTGGAGGAAGAGCATATTAAATTTTAGCGCTTTTTTCTCTACATAATTTTCCTCTTTATTCTATAACACAATTGTGAGCCTTTGCTAGGAACGACTTTTAATTTAAGTGGAATTGTCAACGTCTTTATTGGTGCAAATACAAACAGCGGGCTCAGACGGTAGCGCTATCTTCCTGCTACAGACATAGATGATCCAAACTTCTGGCATTAATTCAATTGTTCTACCAACCTGAAAGTTGGATCTGAGGAGGGAATGGAACATTTCCTCTACATCAAATTTTAAACTTATAATGTTTATGAGCTCAGGATTTAGAGTTTCTTTTTTGTTTGTTCGTTTGTTTTTTGAAACGAAGTCTCACTCTTGTCCCCCAGGCTGGAGTGCAATGGCGTGATCTTGGCTCACTGCAACCTCCACCTCCTGGGGTCAAGTGATTCTCCTGCCTCAGCCCCCCGAGTGCTTGGGATTACAGGCACACGCCACCACACCTGGCTAATTTTTGTATTTTTAGGAGAGATGGAGTTTCACCATGTTGGCCAGGCTGGTCTCAAACTCCTGACCTCAGGTGATCTTCCCGCCTCGGCCTCCCAAAGTGCTGGGATTACAGGTGTGAGCCACTGCACCCAGCTGAGAGTTTCATATCCATTGAATAAAGGGAAAGAGTGTTCTTTACTCTGGATAAAGTGAAACTATTACTACATAGTGAAGGAGGTTTTAATTATTGTAGACAACATGTATCGTTGCTTCATTCTGTCATTTTTAAATAAAATTTCCTATGAGGCTGGACTAACTCACTGGGCCCATGAAAGTTTATTGACTACTTGTTTTCATATTCCTCCTTCAGTTTTGGTTTCAAGGGCATTATGTCTATTCCAAAATTTAAAGGAAATTCTGCCTTCAGCTCTGTTGCAAATAGTTTGTGCAGACTTTTTGTGACGAGTGACTGAAACTTAACAAAAGCTCACTTTTGAGGTGAGTGAGAATCCATGGTGGAAAGACCTTTCTGCATACAGCTCAAAGTTCAGCCAAAGGCACAGTGGCATCCTATGCCCCATAAATAAATAAAATAAATATAAAATAAGTTTTGTGGGCTGGGCGCAGTGGCTCACACCCGTAATCCCAGCACTTTGGGAGGCCGAGGCAGGCGGATCACACGAGGCCAGGAGTTGGAGACCCACTCCGTCTCACTAAAAAATCATAAAAATTAGCCAGGTGTGATGGCATGTACCTGTAGTCCCAGCTACACAGGAGGCTGAGGCAGGAGAATCACTTGAACCCGGGAGGCGGAGGTTGCAGTGAGCCAAGATGGTATCACTGCACTCCAGCCGGGGCAACAGGGCGAGACTCCCTCTCAAAAAAAAAGAAAAAAGAAAATAAAAGAGTTTTGTGTTGTCTCTTTCTGCTGCATGAACCAAGGGATGACCTTGGAACCCTGCAGGGACATGGTGGAAGAAATGAAATACTTTTGTTTGGCCAACTACTAAATTTCGTTCTGCCAAGCACTGAGAAGCTAAAGGAGTATTGAATTTTTCTGAGATAGGTGTCCAAATGGAGAAGAATTATAACAGATAATCAAGGGGATTGTTGGGAAGATGTAGGAAGTCATAACCTACCAGTGAGAGCGTTTAGGAGGAACGAAGGAGATGTCTAACAGGAATCTCAGTGAAGTTTTGTGATCAGATGTGCCTTGTAGTCCTCTCTGTGCTGTCCTTACAAAACTTCGTGAAACCTACATTTCTCGGAAATATTTTACAGATGAGATTTTTTGGAAAGATGGGAACAAGGGCTGAGTCTGGTCCAAAGGACAGAGATTCAGTTACAATCACAAAACCCATCTCTGATTAGGGAATAGGATTAAAAGAGAAATATACTCTTCCACTCAGATTACAGAGAATGGTGCCTATTCTGCTTCCACATTTTGAAATGATAAAATAGAGTGTCTTGAACTGTGTCCTGGCATTATTGCCTAGGTTCTTTTCCTTTTTCACTATGATGCCTTCTCTGCTAAAATAACCTTTCCGTGTAAAACCCTTTCTTTCTAGAGGAGCAGCACATTTGCGTTTATGCTTCAAAACTGGGTAGAAAGCATTCACAGAAGACCTATGCAGGAGTCAGGTCACTGTTTGTTTATGCAGAAGAAAGGACAGCTCTATAAAAGTACCTGTTTATTTGGTTTATGTTGATTACTCTGTTTCATGGGGTTGTGGCCAATCATTTACATGGAAAAACCAACTAGACACTTTTCTGTTTTGTGGAGCCATTCTTTGCTGGGTAAATTTATAAAATTTAGCCACGTTGATACGTTTTCTTACTGTTCTATAAAGTTATACGCGTGTGTGTGTACACACACACACACACATATATCACACTAAAATATATTTGATAAGCCTGCCTTGTTAAAAAAATTTTTTTCCATAATTTATGTGAATACACTAAAAAGAAAGCATAAAGAATTCAGGATATTCTGGTAATATCAAGTTTAACGTGATTTCTCCCTTGTTGCAGATCTCCCTGTGAGACTCATTCTTGCTGACTGTTTATGTTGAAAAAGACAACAGAATTAAATTATCAAAAATTTGATGTAAAAATTTCAGTCTTGGCTGGGCTCGGTGGCTTACGCCTGTAATCCCAGCACTTTGGGAGGCCGAGGCAGGCAGATCATGAGGTCAGAAGTGAAACCCCATCTCTACTAAAAATACAAAAAAAAAAGTTGTTCGTGGTGGCACACGCCTGTAGTTCCAGCTACTTTGGAAGCTGAGGCAGGAGAATCGCTTGAACCTGGGAAGCGGAGGTAGTGGTGAGCAGAGATCGGGCCACTGCACTCCAGCTTAGGCAACAGAAGGAGATTCCGTCTCAAAAAAATAATTAAATAAAAATTTAAAAAAAATCAGCCGTTATGACCTTCTATCTCTGGGGATTCTGTGGCACTTTTCTTTATGAGAAGCTTTTTTAATATTTACACATGAGATTTAAAAAATAATTTGGCCATGCCAACATTTACTTTACAGTGCTCTGTTAACTCCGTCTGCCCTCATTAATATATTTCTAGGACATTGCTCTGTGAGAGCCATATGTGGTAGGAAATATAGAGCCTTTAGGGAGATTGGAAACAGAAGAAATAATATTTGAGAAGCATATTGTAGGGCAAAATTCCAAGATGACCTTCAACGACCCATGCCTTTGTATAATTCTCTTCATTTGAGTGTGAGTGTGACTTGTAACAGGATGAGAGATCACGCCCATGATTAGATAAGATTAGATAGCACAGGTTGATTTAAAGAAACTGACTTCAGCTTTTGTAGGCATGGTCTATATCAGGTGAGCCCTTACAAGAGATGGGGCTCTTCCTGACTAAAGAGATTTGAAGTGTTCTAGGGACTTAATGTGAGAGAGATTCTCTGTTCCTGGGTTTGACAATGGACAAATGCTCATGGCCAAAAATTCATCTGCCTCTACAAGTTGAGAGTGTACCTTAACAGCCAGTCATCAAGGAAACAGGGACCTTAACTGCAAGAAACAGGATTCAGCCAACAAATATGCTTGGAATTATGATGAGATGCTACTTGTAACATAAATTAAATCTGGGACCAGGTGTGATGGCTCATGCCTATAATCTCAGCACTTTGGGAGGCCGAGGTGGGCAGATCACCTGAGGTTAGGAGTTTGAGACCAGCCTGGCCAACATGGCAAAACCCCATCTCTACTGAAAATACAAAAATTAGCTGGCTATGGCGGTGCAAAACTGTAATCCCAGCTACTCGGGAGGCTGAGGTAGGAGAATTGCCTGAACCCGGGAGGCAGAGTTTGCAGTGAGCCAAGATCGAGCCACTGCACTCCAGCCTGGGAGGCAGAGCAAGACGCCATCTCAAAAAAAAAAAAAAAAAAATTGGTATTAGACAATTTGCCATTACTCCCATGCAGCAAGATTATTCAGTTACAAAGGTCTTACTTTAAGGCAGTTTTTGTATATCTATGACTTAATTTTATGGCATTGATCCCACGGGCACTACTATAATGAGAACCTCACATGCTTTAAAAGATCAACATATCCTTTAATGTTGATAGGTGACAAGGTAACAAGGACAAGCGTCTCCTGTCTGGCTGCCTTTTAATTTTAAAAAAATTTTTACATATGGAACTGATTCATTTACAATTATTTTACATTTCTTTTGTTCACAATTAAACAAAGTTGAAAACAATCTTCAATAGTGTAAAGAATATTTGAATAATATCATAAGAGCATAAAATGACATAGACTGACAAGACAAACTGATATGATTTTGCATATTTTGTCATCTTGTGTTATGGTGCTGGAAAACAATTTTCTATACGGTTAAAAAATAAGTACCAAAAGAGCCTGAGCAATTTTTGTGTGTTCTGAAACAATATTATTTTATCTCAATATAGTATTAAAAGCATTGCAACTCTTCCCTATCATTTCAGGTGAATATAATGCTGTAATACTCTGTAATAATACTGAATAAGATGTTGTTAACTTTGAATTAGTTTTCTTTTCTTTTGGTCATGGCAATTCATGAGGGTATGTAAAAATAATAATAGAAAAATGCTTTCAAGTTTCTCAAGGCTCATAAATAATATTTGGCTTAACATTAAAAGTAAATTGCTTAAATTTTATTTTTAAACACCTGTCCTATGCATTTTAAAAGTTCTCCCATTCCAGAGTGGAAATCAACTATAACAAGGGCAGTGATAGTTAAGAGCTGAGGGTCTGGGAGCCAGACTTCCTGGATTCTAATACTGGCTTCATTGCCTGTCAGCTGTGTGACCTTAAACCAGTTAATTAACATCTTTCTACTTCTCTATAGTGTACTGAGCCTGTAAAACAATAATTATACTCATATATCTCTTAAAAGTTTTTGTGAAAATTTAAGAATCTAAGACATGTTAAAGTCCTTGGGCCTGTGCTGTGTAAGTCCTTGCTGTTATTAAGCTTTCTATAATATAATCAGTGTGATATTGGTTTGTAACAAATGACCCCATGGATGTTTTCACACTACCTCCTTCATGTTCACTGTGGGTTGAGAATCATGACTAAATTTACCAAATCATGGAAATTTGAGAAAATTCATTCCCAAGGGGATGAGAATCAATAAGTAGTTTCTATCCCTGACAACGGGCCAATCCACTGACCAATCCAGAGTCTTCCAAAGTAGAGGCTGGCATTTATTGCTTGACTTTTCCATTGCCAGGAGACATTCTGATTTGGTCCTATACAGAATTTGCTTCCAGTTAATGGGGTCTATCCTTCCAATAATTAATGTGACATTGCCAAGAGGAGTGTTGGTTGGAATTTGCTTCTCCATAGAGCCCCAAAATAAAAATGTAGTAACAATCTTAACTTCCTTTGCTTACTAAAGTACTAGTTATTACACTACTCAATTTACACTTATTAGCTCCTTTAACATTTACAGCAAAACTAAATAAACAAACAAACAAAAAAAACAGTTAATGTCTCTATTTTATAGATGAGAAAACCAAGCCTCTTTAAAGTGGGTTAAAGAAATTGCCCCATTGTCATGAAGTTTGCCTGTCACAGCACCTGTCACAGCACCAAATTACAGCCGCGGTCAGTTTCTCTACAAAGCCCTGGCACTCACACTACGTACAATGCCATGCTGTATCTCTTTAAAGACATATTTGCTGCGTGGCTGCTTGAACAAATATCTTAAAAAGAAAATATTTGGATATAGAACTATTTGTTTGCAGTAAATGCACTTGACGAGATTCACAGTTTCTTTGATTTGATAAAAGGTGATCATTGACTCTAAGACCTGATGTGCTCACATCACTCTCCAAGTGACGGCATTAATGATGTGACCCAAAACACCCCATCATACCTCCAAAATGTGGCGGTGGGCCACAGAGAAGCACCACACCTTGACCTTCTCGGACAGATACTGTGCTTCTTGTTTTAGTTTCAAAGTCTTCAATATCTTGGAAAACAAAGAAAAGCGGATTTATAATTAGTTACTTTGCAGAAGAAATATTTTAAAGAAGAATCTCAAGAATATTTTTATTATGAAGGGGAATTAATTTCATACTTTGCTGACCAGAAGAGTTAGTTGACAATCAATTTAACTGCACTTATTATTATCTTGCAAAATCTTGTGTTTCTTTCTCTCTTTTTAATTAAACACAGTATGTGATAAAGACAATACTCTATCTGTTTGCTTTTATTCTTCCAGACAGTGTAGCCTAGCAGGAAATCTGTTAAGCCCAACACATATTTACTTTGTCTGTCCAAGGAAGGTGTGATTTTAAAAAGGTATATCGCAAGTTTGCTGCAGTCTTCCAGCATCTTAGATTAATGGTTGCCATTTTAAAGTGTGGTTGGCATCTATGTGAATTTAGGATGTAATGGTGTGAGGGAAAGCATTCTATGTGACAGAACCAATGAGTCAGAAAGTATATTTTCAATTTTCTTTTGATTTACTCCTTTACGAAGCAGTCTCATGATCTTATTTGGAATGTGATGATTTCCTACGTAACAGAATCACAGAAATTCAGAGTTGAAAGAGTGCTTACTAGCTACCTTGTTAAGCCATCTGAGGCATAAATCTTTCCACCTTTCTGAAGAATGGTCACCCATTCTCCTAAATTGTTTAAGTTCTTTGAGCCTCAGTTTCTTTACCTGTGAAATCCTTTCATTCATTCAATTAGTTATTTAATGAATTAACCTCCTAGTCCAGATGTGGTGGCTCACTCCTGTAATCCCAGCACTTTGGGAGGCTGAGGCAAGCAAATTACTTGTGGCCAGGAGTTTGAGACCAGCTTGGCCAATATGACAAAACCCCATCTCTACTAAAATTACAAAAATTAGCCAGGCATGGTAGCACATGCCTGTAATCCCAGCTGTGTCAGGAGGCTGAGGCATGAGAACTGCTTGAACTCAGGAGGTGGAGGTTGCAATGAGCCGAGATTGTGCCACTGTACTCCAGCCTGAACGACAGAGCTAGAACTGGTCTCAAAAAGAGGAAAAAAAAAAAAAAAAGGGACATACTGAAAGACAGAAGTTGTATTAAAGGGAGAAGGTTTATTTGTGAATAAAACAATAAAACAGGCAGGTATTTTACCCTTATAGTGTTTACTACCTAATAGGAAGACCAGAATATTGTTTTAAAAAGAAATACATACATCATTTACAAATTGTGGTTAGTGTCCTTGAGTGTAGACTGAAATTGTCTACCAAGATCTATTCTTCCATCTCCCATAATAGTAGATTTGTTGATCAAACATGCTTGTCTAACCAGAGATCACATTTCCCAGGCTTCTTTGCGGCTAAATATGGCAAGAAAAAATGATGAATGAAACTTTCACTTACTATGTTTGAGAGGAAATCTCCACAAATTTTGATGTTCCTGATCCACCTACCACCACACCCACCTAAATTGCCAAATTGCCAATGATATGGGAGGTCTTGAAAGCCACTTGTTGAACACAAAAGAGCCACCATTCACTTGGGTATTTGAGCGGACCTGAAGCAGAAACATAGCTAATCTGGAACATCAACTTCAGATCATTCTGTTACATATAAGTAAACTTCTATCTTGTTTTGAGGCATTTGTTTTGGGGTCTCTGTCCCATCAGTTTAACTTTTTACCCTAAGATACCCTGTAAAAGAAAAGAAGAGAGCACTGATCTGACAGATGAGAGACAGCCATGCAATGATGGTAAGGTACAGGGAAAGCATTGCTTCCAGAATGAAAAAAACAGTACTAAATTTCTGGATTAAAAAAATGTAGGGAAGTTTTGTGGTATTGAATACAAGTCAGTGTTATTAGTGCATAATGGGTAAGGTTTCATAATGAAAGCGCAGTAGTAAGCAGGATATCATGGTTTATGTATGTATAATACATTTGGCTTAAATTTAAAATACAAATAAAATGCATTGGAAATAATTTAATAATATAGCAGTGCACATCATTGAATCATACCTGGAACATGCATAGAATGTCATGTCATTGAAAATTAGAAAGAATACATCAAATCTAAATGGTTTGACTTGGAACATTCTTAATGTCATGTTCTTTAAAAAGTCACTAAATATTGATACATCATTATCCTATTATGGAAGAAAAACAGTAAAAAAACTAATGTAAGTTTTTTACTAAATTGGCATAAAGTTACAGAATGGACTTTTAAAAAAATGCACATTGGTTATCTTAGAGAAATGGTTGGGAGATGTGAAAGTAGAGATTACTCATCTTTACTTACATCTCTCTTTGTCTTTTAAAGTCTTCTAAAGATTACATATTGTAGTTTTTTTAGTTTTTTTTTTTTTTAACAACCTTACTGTGGTCTAATTGGAACAAATTATTGGTATTGTTTAGAGGAATTCAAGAATTTCATTTTGGATCTATTAAATTTGTTTTATCCATGAACTATCTAAGTGACAATATTACAAATACTATAAAACAGGGATCTCCAACCCCTAAACCATACAGCAGGAGGTGAGTGGCAGGCAAGCAAACAAAGCTTCATTTTATTTACATCCACTCCCCTTCACTCACATTACCTCCTGAGCTCTGCCTCCTGTTAGATCAGCAGTGGCATTAGATTCTCACAGGAACACAAACCCTATTGTGAACTGCGCATGTGAGGGATCTAGGTTGCACACTCCTTGTGATAATCTAATGCCTGATGATCTGTCACTGTCTCCCATCACCCCCAGATGGGACCGTCTAGTTTCAGGAAAACAAGCTTAGGGCTAAGAATTGGATTTATCAGCATATACACCATATTTGAAGTCATAGGTATGAATGTAAACCTGCTGGGGTGACTCTTAAACTTTTGGCATGAGCAAATTGGTGGACAATTGTCTAGGAGCTAAGCTTGAAAACCTCCATATTTAGAGGTAGAGGACCCACAGAGATGAGAGAGAGAGAGTGTTTGTGTAAAAAGCTAGAGGTGGAATAATACATGAACATTAAAGATAAAACAATGTTGGTCATATGTGATTTTGCCAAGAAAAGCTTCAGTAGAGTCTGGGGAAGAAGCCAATATTAATTGAGAAGTAGATAGTAGATAGCAGATAAGGACATGGAGATCACAGTCATGAGAACTCTTTAGAGTTGGCTATGAATAAGAGGTGAGATTTAGGAAGAATACCAAAAGGTTTGGAGGGTGAGGCCACTATGCTGAAATAAATGATCAAGTAAAGAAAGAGACTGATTATTCAGGAAACAGATAAAATAAGGTCCTTGTAAAGCCTGAAGGGTGATAATCAGAACCCACATGGAAGGATTGGCCTTTGTAAGGAAAGAGAAATTAAAACAAAGCTTATATGTGCTTATATAAGATGGACTGCAGAGTTTTTGCTGGGTTAGATGAGAAAGTTTTCGATGGTGGTTTGAAATTTTTCAATCAAACTGATGGGAGAGCATTGGGTGGTCATTTGGGAAGATAAAAGATGCAATAAACACACCTATTTTTAGCAGGTTGTTATGGGGATTAAATAAAATAATGAATTTAAAGTATCTAGACTAAAGTCTGGAGTATTGGTAATTACCACTACTTGGTAATTGTAACTACTTGGTAGTGGTAATTACCATGATTGTGGTATTCCAAGTGATTAGGGCCAACCATGCATTTTCCTCCGACTGATACAAAGTTCAGATAGACTAATCTAAAAATACAAGCTAAATATCACATTCTATTTCCAAAAAAATTTTTGGAGGTAGATGATCTTATTTGAAACATTCACGATTTATCTCTGCTAACTACATTACTTCCCATATCAGTGTTCTTTTTGTAAGCATTGCTTTTCAATCCATGTAAAGTATGAGTTCAATAAGATAGATTCAGCAGATCTGATACGTAAATTGAGAAAGTCTTATATTTTCTATACTTTTAATAACAAAAGTATTTGACTAAGATAAACTCTACTGATCCTCAACTACACCTGCTTCCCTTTCTCCACCTGCTCTCAATCAGTCGTCATTAGCTTTATACTAATTTAGAAGCTGGCATGCCTACCATGTTTCTCATAGAGGAATTTACATCAAATATGCTTCCTTTCTTCTTTGGCCATGGAAAAACTAAATCAGCCTACATATGTTGGCACTGTTGATGTGAACTATTGCCTTGACTTGAGAGTCCTTTATGACTTTGGTTTGTATCAGTTTCAATGTGACTCCTGAATAAAAATCAGCCTAATAAACTTTACTTTAAAATGAAAAATTAATATATTGAAATCATTGTTTCTGTTTCTAGTAATAATCATCATAGGTGACAATTTTAAGGGTTTTTTTCTTACTATTATTTTTGAAAGGTCCCATTAAATTGTGACTACATTGTAATGGTCACAAAAACAAACACTGTCACAAAGGAGTAATGAGAAATTGAATGCGTCTATGAAATTAACAAGCTTTTGATTGAATTCTCTCAATGTCACTTTGTCAGTGCTCCACAGTCCTAGGAACATCAATCATCTTTTCAGTGTTAATCAGGAGTCATTATAACACACTGTTGATAAGAACACTGATACTTTAATATATTCTGTGTTCACTTCCACTTAAACAGCATCCGCTTGTGACATAATTTCTCTGTGCCTTTTATGATTACAATGGGATTTCTATTAGCTGACATGAAAGGAAATCAACGCCTCTCAAAAGTCACACAAGTCCTGTTAGCTATCAAAACAGTCATTCCAAAATGTTACTAGTTCACAGGTTTTAATTAATAATTCACATTTTAAAACTGTTTAATAGCACATAGATCATAGACAAGATATAATTCTGCCTTATTTAAACTATGTGTCATCTTATGTGAATATGCTTTGAACAAGGTCTATTGTACAGATCCAATCTGTATTTCAAATACCCTTCTGCTGGCTGGAAACAAGATTTAATTCAGATCATTTTCTGAGGCAAGGGTGACTGAATTAGGTAGTCATACAAGCATCCAATGAATATTTTCTTTGCTCTGTAAGACCTTTAAGAACTCTAGATTTATTCTTCTACAAGGAGAGGCCAGAGAGAACCATCAGTTTCTATTTTTGTCTTATCCATTTTTGCTTAAAAGAAAATTGCTTAGAATGAGATCGTTCTCTGAGATGGTCTCAAATTCTATAATATTTGGAGATATTCTCATAGACCACAAAGGTGACCTGCCCAGCCTGCCCTTGCACACGGGATACAAATCCTGCAGTGATGGTTGCTATTAACGACCTCGATTGTTGAGGTTGCTCTCATTAAACCATTCTGATGGCCATGGCTTATCAGGTCCTGTGGTTTTATTGCTGGTTTTGGAGGAAGCATTTGGCAGGAGCATAAGCAAAAATGCAGTCACAAACAAGGCTCTGTTCCAGAGGCCAGCAGGAAGTGCCTGAGAATGGCCCATAAAATGAGCTTTAAAGAATTACTGGGCCATATGCTGTCTCTTGAAGCAACCAAGGGGCAAAGGAGGGACAAGGGCCACCAAAATGTACTTAAAATTAAGGTTTAGGCAATACAAGTATTGTAACATCTAATTGTAAAGAGAATATATCTTTGCAGCTGCCACATGTAAGAATGAATCTCAGCCTAATTAAAGCAAGAAAACTGTACATCTGCTGCCAAGGCCTGAGGATCACAATCAGAAGATGCGCTTGGCAGTGCCAACCCCTGACACAGAAGGAGGCCAGTGGTTTGCCAAGTCTCATAAGCTTTGAGGAAGGCTATGGGTACCCAGGGCCCATTGATCA
The DNA here is from genome assembly GCF_000951045.1 of Mandrillus leucophaeus. Taxonomy (NCBI): domain Eukaryota; kingdom Metazoa; phylum Chordata; class Mammalia; order Primates; family Cercopithecidae; genus Mandrillus; species Mandrillus leucophaeus. Next base: position 775,439 of record NW_012098965.1, on the reverse strand, counting down.
AGACCAAGAAGACAGCACCTGAAAAGCTGGAGATAGGGAAAATATTCACCAGAAAAATGTGCATGCTTAGAGAAGGACATAGTACACTCAGCTGAGTTGTTAAAAATCTGAATAATGATATCATTTTTTTCCCATTTACTCTGTATGAATTATTTCATTATAATGTTTTAAATTTTTTCTTTGTTCTTTCATTTTTTTTTCATATATGGAGAATAGCTATTATATGTCAGATGCTCTGATAAGTACACTCATTGAATCCTCAGAATCACCTGTAATCCTCACAATCACCTGTACCATTGTCAAGTTCATTTAGTAAAGGAGGAAATTGAGGTCTGAGGTTCACAGATGATTGGCCATTGACCAAAGTTGACCCAGTTTCTATGAGTCCAGATAAGGTTGAAAAAGAGAGTCTGTGTATTAGTCCATTTTCATACTGCTATGAAGAAATACTTGAGACTAGATAATTCATAAAGAAAAAGAGTTTTAATGAACTCACAGTTCCACATGGCTCAGGAGGCCTTATAATCATGGTGGAAGGTGAAGGAGGAGCAAAGGCACGTCTTACACAGGGGCAGGCAAGACACTCTGCAGAGGAACTGCCCTTTATAAAACCATCAGATCTTGTGAGACTTATTCACTATCAGGAGAATAGCATGGGTAAAATCTGCCCCCATGATTCAATTACCTCCCACAGGGTCCCTCCCATGACACATGGGATTATGGCAACTACAATTTAAGGTGGGATTTGGGTGGGAATACATCCAAACCATATCACTCTGGTTCCAGTGCTCACACTCAAACACTGTGCTGTCCTGCTCTCCAAATGTTACCTGGGGCCTCTTTGCCACTTATAATTTATAAAATTAACATAAACTAATACTTCATGTTCAAACAAACAATCAAAAACCTAGCACTTTTCCAAAGAGTTGTACAAATTTCTAGGGGAGAGGTAAAGGTGCTTTCTTTCCCCCCAAGAATTTGTAGTTTCTAGAAGTGGCTCTGTTTCTGATGTTCTGAATCCTCTGAATCCTTATTTGTACATCTCTTTAAATTTCTTGATTTATCTCCACCCTTACATGTCTCCCTGTATCTGCATGTGAACATAGAATGTAGTCCCTTATTTTGACCAACACAGAGGTATGCACCCCCGCAGCACATACACAGAGGTGTGATGCACCACCACTACCAAATTTTGAGCCTGTGTCAGCCTTACTGATGTATTCATATGCAGCTCGAACACCTTAGAATCAAATATTAGATATATGGTTCCTAAAGGTCCTTTAGTTGCTCCTCTTACTTGTTTGTGTCTGCTGTCTCTCTTCTATAACTTCCCTACTGCAAGTTGCTCTTTCAGGAGCAGGGGGAAAAATGTCCCTCTGCTTTCATCTGCCAAGAAGTTCAGCTCTCTCTGCTCCTGCTGTCACACACAGAAATTGATTGATCTGTATGAGTTCACACAGGTAATAAGTAAAGGAAATAAAATTTAATTCCAAATGCTGTGGCTCTAGACAAGGCGCCATGGCTCCAGCCTGTAATCCCAGCAATTTGGCACACCAAGGTGGGCAGATCACATGAGACCAGGAGTTAGACACCAGCCCAGGCAACATGGTGAAACCCTGTCTCTACTAAAAACATAAAAATTAGACTAAAGTGGTGGCATGTACCTGTGGTCCCAGCTACTCAGGAGGCAGAGGTTGCAGTGAGCCAAGATCACACCACCGCACTCCACACTCTAGCCTGGGTGCCAGAGCCAGACTTTGTCTCAAAAAGCAAAAACAAACAAACAAACAAAGACAAAGTAAAGAAACAAACATTGTGGCTCTAGAGGGCATCCGCTTAACCACCAGACCATATTGCCTCTCTATCTACAACGTCACCCAGACAGACCTTTTCTCTCTTTCCACACCTCAGAAGCAATTTCAATTATTGGTCACTTCAAAGACATTAGATCTCATTTTAAACTCCATGATTTATTTTACCCTGTTTTCTGCTTTCCGCCAACCAAATACTATTTCCCCCCTTCGAGAATCCTTCTGAAGAAGTTTCAGCACTGAAAGCTTGTTCTGGAGTAAACAAGATTTTGGGGCACTTGGTCACCTTTGTGATGTGGTTCCCATGTTGAAGATATGTATTTTGTTTTGGCCTACAGCCAAACATTTTGCTGGGCAAGGAAATGTCGATACTCTGCCCAACGAAAGAGAAATGGTAAAAGACACCAAGAAAACAAATCCCTAATTCTGCATAAGTCTCACAGAACTCCCAGATATAATATACGCAACTTTCAGTATTAAAATATTCTTAAGAATCTCAAGACATTATAGTGAGGTTATTCTAAATTTGTATCTCTCCATACTTCTCTTCTTTGAAGAGGACCAGTTATGAATAATACCAAAATTGTTCATGTTGCTATTTCCTATTTCTTGAGTGGAATTGTTTTGGTTCTATACTAATTAATTTTCCCATGCCTTTATTAATTGACACAGAGAAATGTCTCTACTGAAACCAGTTTCATTTTCCACCATCATTTTCTGGATGCTACATACTCAGTCATGGTGTTCATGATATTATTATGTTTCCTAGCATAACTCAGTAACACAACATGACATAACCTAATCAAGCGCAATGCTATTGTCAAACACTGTAAAAGAGGCAATAGCTAAATCTTAGAATTGGTCATACATTTGGAATGCTAATATCCAAGTAGGAAGTAAGAAGTTATTTTAAGAGTTCCTGGTGTCAAATCCATTTACAGTCCAAGTTAAAATTCCTCACTTTTGGGGATGTAAAAGAATTCTTATAAAAATTTATATATAAGTAGAGAGAAAGTGAGTTGTTTCTTGTTTTTCTGGGAATATAATGAATTCACTGAGAAGCATTTTTTTATGAAAAAATAGGATAATAGTAAAGAGCACATAATGCATGTTTTTTCCTAACAGCCCAGCACTTAAGTTTTCAGAGAGGTAAGCATTTCATAAATTAAACAAGTACACAAATATGAAATATCAATTAGGTAATTGGTCTATGATAACATACATGTCAGATTGGATTTGATTTTCTATAATGGACTCATTTGCCTGACAAATGGTGGTAAGAACAGTGACACTTAGGACAAAAATAAAAATACAAGTGCTAGATGTGGGCTAGACTCAAATTTGCTTCTTACTAAACTGGCATATTCCCTACATTTAAAAGTAGATGAGAGAAACAGAAGAGAGTTAAGGAATTGCATAGGATACATTGAGTTGCCAGATTACTTAACTGGTAAAAGGCAAGTGGCCTTTGGTGTTCCTGAAAGGAAGGTGATGTAGGTAGCATCAAAATAGATTAAATAAACCACTAATGAATTCCTTAAAAGGCTTACTGATGGAACAAAATGATCAAAAATGCAAGTTTAGGGTCAGAGTATCTGTATTCAAATGCTAACTTGGCCATGCCTGCACTAGCTATTGATTTAGGGCAGATTATTTAGTATCTTTCTACCTCCGTTTTCTTCACTTTCAGAATAAGCTAGCTAACAATAGTACCTGCCTCAGAGAAAAAAATGACATAATATATTTAAAGTGTGTAGAAGATGTTAAGTACAAAATACATGGTGTGAGGGACTTTAATTATATTATTGATGATATGCGGGCGCATCAACAAAATTACGATGTTTTGAATTTTTATTTTTACGTTATTATTTTATAATTTTTGAGACAGGGTCTCACTCCCTTGCCTAGGCTGGAGTGCAGTGGCTTGATCATAACTCACTGTAACCTTAAACCCCTGGGCTCATGCAATTCTCCTGCTTTAGCCTTCTGAGTAGCTAGGATTAGAGGTGTGTGCCATCAATCCCAGCTTGAACTTTTAAACTGGCTTTTTTTTTCAGCTTTCATCTCAGTGTTGGATGATGTAACCAGACATATTTTCTTGAAGACCAAGTCAGGACTTACTTCTGTGCCCATTCAGTAGCAGCTTAAATGCTTGTGAATCAATGGAAAAAACAAAAAGGAGACCTAAAGTAAAAAATATGTGAATTTTATTCCCAGCACTGCCATATCACACTGTATTTTATGCCAGAGAATGTTTCACCAACTTGACACAAGTTGTGAGACTGACGGTGAGTGAGCCTCACTGCCTAGTAAGCTACACAGACCAGCTGGAGGCAGAAGTGACCTCTTGGGTGGTCATACAATAGCCAGAACAATCCTAGGCTGCCCTGCTTCTCATAGTCTTGAGCTTTGCCTTTTGGCAAATGTTAATTTTCTCATCTTTTGTTCTGCAGGGAGGACAGTGTCAAAACCTTTGTAGTCAATAATCTCTAAAGACATTTCTTACGGGCAATTTGTGCTTCTTGGGATTAATAAGTGATATAAATATTGTTCAAGGACAAAAAGGGGACTATCCAGAAAAGGCCAAATCTTCAGGTAAATCATCCTCAGGGTGCACTGCAGAATGTAGGAAAGTGTGGAATCAGCGGTGTCACCAGGGATGTGTTTGTTTGTGTGGTTTTTTTTTTTTTTTGCAGAAAGAAATGTGAGGTTTCTGCTGAGGAAGCCCTGAATGGCAACAGAAATGTGTATATTCCATTGCCATTGCAGACACCAAAGTGATTCATCCAAAGATCAACTTGTTGAGTCCATTATTCCTAGGAGAACTAAAAAACAACTCACTTGCTCTCCACTTATTTGTTAATTTCTATAAATATTATTTTACCTTTCCCAAGAAGGAGAAATTTTAACTTGGACTGTAAATGGATTCGACACTATAAACTCTTAAAAAACCTTCTTACTTCCTACTTGGATATCAGCATTCCAATTTTTGTCCAATATCAAGTGTTTATTAGATTTTGGTTAAATATTTGATGGTAGCAACCAAGAGCTATGGAGGTGTACCATGAGAGGGGCTTCCTAGTACAGGAACCGCGGAACTCTTAATTACTGAGACCCTCCCAATTCCTGAACTTCATAAACAAAATGAGATGTGGGTACCCCATGTGTCTCCCAGTTCATAAATGTACACACCAATGCTCAGAAAGGTTAAGCCATTTGCTCAAGACCACATAGCTAAAAAAATAAAAGTAGGCCTTTTATTGGATAGGGACTCCTACCCAGCTCTGATTCATTTTCAGCTCAGGATACCACTGTGCCTGCTCAGTGGTGGGAGAGGGGAAAAAAAGGTAGAGGAAGGAGAGGAAAACGAGGGCTGCAAACAGTTTCTTTTTACCCAAGAGCAAGCGAACACAGTCTGCCCTGTCACTTGGGGAAGTACATCCTGACCTTGTACTTAAGTCTTAGCATATGATAGGTAACAAAAAAGTTCAGGCTATCCAAAAAATTAGCGGAGCGTGGCAGCTTGCGCCTGCAGTCCCAGGTACCCAGGAGGCTGAGGCAAGAGAATTGCTTGAACCCAGGGTGGAGGTAGTGGAGACAGACTTGTCTCCAAAAAAAAAAAAAAAAAAAAGGTCAGGCTGACCACTGGCTTCCCAGAGGTCTGAGGGAGTATGGCCGGAAGCTCACTTGTAATTAGCTCCTGTGCTAGGTCATCAGCAAAGAGGGTTGAAGGTATTGGTTTTGGAGGCAAATTAGGTGGACCTGTGCCCTTTCAAGAATAACTGCATTTATAGTTCCCTCTTGATTCACATGTGTGACTCTCATTAGAGTAAAGGAGAGTAATTTCAATGGAGTGAGGCCCAAGGCCACTTGGAAAGAGTGGTTTATGCGAACCATTATACCTGCTATGGTCTTCATAGACAGAGCCCTTAATAAGCCCTTTTATTCATTGTGATGGTTTAATCAGAAAGTTAGATTGCAAAATTTGCAACCTACATAAAATACAAAAGGTCGAGTTTTGGAGGTAATGGGACAGAGCTCCTGGGTAAAGGTCTTAATGCTTCTGTTTATACAAGAAGTGTGAAGCAAGAACATTTTTTTAAAGACCTCCCGTGGACATAAACTCTGAGTTTACCAGAGATTTTTATCCTACTGGTTTCAATTTGCAAGAACTTCCCCAACTGGAATTAGGGAGAGTGACTTCAAGGTTGATGCTAAATACTGACATTTTTCCATTGAATTGTTTTACTCCAAGCAAGGTCTTTGGAGTCACAGCTGCAATCTGCATTTTCTTTGCAGCTTTCTCCAGCTCAGAACTAAGGAGAATTTGGTTCAGTGATAAGGACCCTTGCATGCATTATCATTTAGATAAAGGGAGGGACGGAAAGAGAGACTATTAAATAAAATCTCATTTTTTTCCCAAAGCACTTTCATTTCTGTCATCATTTTTAATGTTGATAGTAACCCTGAGAGATAAGCAGAAGAGACATTACCAATGTGTGGGAGAGAGATCACTGGTTGTATGTGTGATGAACTTAGGTGTTA
>NW_012098965.1:762691-765188 GCF_000951045.1 Mandrillus leucophaeus | reverse complement strand
CTGACACTGATTTTCCCAGAGAACAGTGACTAGGTTTCATCTAGAGGTGAAGACACAGAGAGTGCTAGCTGAGACGACTAATGATAGAATTACCATATGATCTAGCAATCCCACTTCTGGTATATATCCAAAGGAATTGAAATCAGTATGCCAAAGAGATATCTGCATTCTGGTGTTCATTGCAGCATTATTCACAACAGCAAGTTAAGTGTTCATTATCAGGTGAATAGATAACAAAAATGTGGCATATATTCACAATAAAATACTATCCCTATCCAGCCTTAAAAAAAAAAAAAGGAAATTCTGTCATTTGTGGCAACATGGATGAACCTGGAGGACATTATACTAAGTAAAATAAGCCAGCAACAGAATGACAAATACCAAATGATCTCACTCATACAAGGAATCAAAAAAGTTAAATTCATGCAAGTAGAGAGTAGAATGGTAGCTACCAGAGGCTGGGGGAGAGGAGTGCATGGGAAATGGGGAAATGTTGAGCAAAGAGTGTCAAGTTTCAGTGAAACAGGAAGAATAAGCTTTAGTGATCTATTGCACAGAGTGGTAACAATGATAAATAATAATGTATTGTATATTCCAAAATTGCTAGAAGAGTAGATTTTAAATGTTTTTACCACAAAAAATGACAAGTATGTGGGGTGACGAACTTAATTAGCTTGATTTAACTATTCCATAATCTAAAGATATATCAGAACACCACATTTTACCCTATAAATCTATACAATTATTTGTTGATTAAAAATCAAATTTAAAAATAATTTTAAAAATATAAATGAAGCTGGTTTAAGTTATAGGTTACAGTCAAAGCTGAAACTGGAACTTTTAGTCTCAAATGACATCAACCACTCAACCTCTCTCTATATGGCTGCTCCTCAAAGACAGGTGGCTCAGGACATGTTGGTTGATTCAATAAATTTAAAAAGAGGTGAACTGCTTGCATTGCATTATAATTTACTATAACAATAATTTAAATGTAGAGTTTGTTTACTAACTCATGTATTTATAAAATCTTTCTAAAAAATAACCCTACTTGACTGTCACTGTTTGTTTATATCACCACCTTTCCACAAAATGTGTACAGGTTTCCCTTTGCAGTACCAGTAACTGCTGGCCCATAGTAGGTACTCAAAAAAATTTGATTAATGATCAATCAACTCAGAGAAATAAAGATGAATTTAAATAGTTTACTAAGTTACTTAAAGCCCCATATGATATGGCCCTGTTTACCCCATCCTTTCACCTGGGTTCAGAACACTCCAAATACAGTTGCCATTTTATTTTCCTGTTTTTCAGAACATAATGAGTTTCTTTCCCCCAATGACCCTTGGTCTTCTTGTTTCTTCTGCTCGAAAACTTACCCCCAGATCTTTGCATGGCGAGATTCTTTTTGACATTTAGACCTCAGCCTACTTGCTACTACCACTTAGTGAAGTCTCCCTTGGCTAACCAATCTAACCTAGCAGTTCCCTATCACTCTGTATTTTTCCCCAAAGGCTCAGTTACTGTCAGCAATGATTATTGCTTTACTTTATTTCAATGTGCTCTAAATAGACTACAAGCTTCATGAAAACAGGGACCTTGTTCTCCCTCAATAACTAGTTCAGTGCTCACAAAAAGCAGGTATTCAACAAGTACATGTTTAATAAATTAATAAATAATTACACCTCTAAAGCAAGTGAGTGCATAGAAAATACTACAAACAGAGTCTACAATATTTCCTTTAGGAATTGAAGAGAGGAAAAGACAATATTTGTTTGATTAAAGATTTCTTAGAGAAGAGGCTAGGATCGATCTGGAAAAATGATGTGGTAGCTAGGCTGCAAAATGGCCCTGAATGAACCTCTTCCAATATACACCAGTTTGTGTATAGCCACATTGTGTCAGCATTAGTCTGCACAACCAACTGAGTCTGGTCAATTTATGGCTTGTCACTTCCAAAATTAGGTTGTAAGAGACTGGGGCCCAGGGGAGAGAGAAAAACCCTCAAACAGACGGAAAGCTTGCTTATTTTACATAAAAAGAACGAGTGTTCACATAGTTGAAGGAAAATGTTTGGGCTTTGTAGTCAGATAAATCTGTGCTTGAATCAAGTACTTGGATTTATAAGCTGTGAGACATTTAAAATGGTACTTCTCATTTTTTTTCAATGTTCCTGAATATGCTCAGTGTCTAATATACAAAGGGCACTCAAGAAACATTTGCTGAAAAGAGGAATGGGTGGATGGATCTATAAAATGTTCTAAAAATATGTATATTATTTGCTTGTCGTGAGACTTAAATGAAAGAAGTAACTTGTTTAAAAACTACATGTCAAATGGTCCTGAATAAGTTATAACTGTTACAAAGATTTGGAGTTGATTTAACTGATATGTAGATTTATTACATTTATTTTTATTTTAGTTATTTTTCTTTTTATTATACCGATTATCTTCTTGGATTTATTTATATTTACATTTAATCTTCATAAAATTTATACTAT
>NW_012098965.1:759931-762621 GCF_000951045.1 Mandrillus leucophaeus | reverse complement strand
AAAAAAAAAAAAAAAAAAAGGTCAGGCTGACCACTGGCTTCCCAGAGGTCTGAGGGAGTATGGCCGGAAGCTCACTTGTAATTAGCTCCTGTGCTAGGTCATCAGCAAAGAGGGTTGAAGGTATTGGTTTTGGAGGCAAATTAGGTGGACCTGTGCCCTTTCAAGAATAACTGCATTTATAGTTCCCTCTTGATTCACATGTGTGACTCTCATTAGAGTAAAGGAGAGTAATTTCAATGGAGTGAGGCCCAAGGCCACTTGGAAAGAGTGGTTTATGCGAACCATTATACCTGCTATGGTCTTCATAGACAGAGCCCTTAATAAGCCCTTTTATTCATTGTGATGGTTTAATCAGAAAGTTAGATTGCAAAATTTGCAACCTACATAAAATACAAAAGGTCGAGTTTTGGAGGTAATGGGACAGAGCTCCTGGGTAAAGGTCTTAATGCTTCTGTTTATACAAGAAGTGTGAAACAAGAACATTTTTTTAAAGACCTCCCGTGGACATAAACTCTGAGTTTACCAGAGATTTTTATCCTACTGGTTTCAATTTGCAAGAACTTCCCCAACTGGAATTAGGGAGAGTGACTTCAAGGTTGATGCTAAATACTGACATTTTTCCATTGAATTGTTTTACTCCAAGCAAGGTCTTTGGAGTCACAGCTGCAATCTGCATTTTCTTTGCAGCTTTCTCCAGCTCAGAACTAAGGAGAATTTGGTTCAGTGATAAGGACCCTTGCATGCATTATCATTTAGATAAAGGGAGGGACAGAAAGAGAGACTATTAAATAAAATCTCATTTTTTTCCCAAAGCACTTTCATTTCTGTCATCATTTTTAATGTTGATAGTAACCCTGAGAGATAAGCAGAAGAGACATTACCAATGTGTGGGAGAGAGATCACTGGTTGTATGTGTGATGAACTTAGGTGTTATGCAAACAAATACCTTTAACTTTTCATAACTATGTATTGCCGTTTAAAGTTTTGTTCTATTTGTGATGAATGACACTGGCTTTCTAGAAACAGTGGTAATAAAGATGTTTTTTTTCAAACAAATTTACTCATTAAAAAATCAAACCAATTTGGGAAAAATAAAAAATATTATAGATAGTACATTGATATTTCAAAAAACACAAAGGATTTTTGTGTTTCAGGCTGAAGCTTAAAAACCTTGTTGAGGAAGATGGGCCATCTGAGCTCCAGAGGACATGACATATCAGAACAAAAGACATCTTCGAGACAACCAAAGTGGTCTGACTGCACTTGCCATGAAGAAGAACTTGGAGGGGAGAAAACAGAAACAAAAATAAAATAAAGATCTAGAATGCTGAAGAACTCTTAGAAATAGTCTTTTCTGCTTGTAGTAATTTGTGTTTTCTTATGCCAATACTCCTCCACTAAAAGTCTACAAACATTTTGTTACAAACAAAAATCTATAGGCATGTGTTTATTTTATCAAGTGTGTTGTTTGAGGGACAGAATTAAGCAAAGATTTATATTCTTGAGTAAGAACCAGGATGGAGAAGGAGGGAAAACTGTAAGACCCAGAGCAGAGAATGGGACTTCAGCAAAAGTTGGAGCCACAAGTGGTCATGGAAATGTCTGTTCATTGGGTTACACTGGAATTATCTGACACTGATTTTCCCAGAGAACAGTGACTAGGTTTCATCTAGAGGTGAAGACACAGAGAGTGCTAGCTGAGACGACTAATGATAGAATTACCATATGATCTAGCAATCCCACTTCTGGTATATATCCAAAGGAATTGAAATCAGTATGCCAAAGAGATATCTGCATTCTGGTGTTCATTGCAGCATTATTCGCAACAGCAAGTTAAGTGTCCATTATCAGGTGAATAGATAACAAAAATGTGGCATATATTCACAATAAAATACTATCCCTATCCAGCCTTAAAAAAAAAAAAAAGGAAATTCTGTCATTTGTGGCAACATGGATGAACCTGGAGGACATTATACTAAGTAAAATAAGCCAGCAACAGAATGACAAATACCAAATGATCTCACTCATACAAGGAATCAAAAAAGTTACATTCATGCAAGTAGAGAGTAGAATGGTAGCTACTAGAGGCTGGGGGAGAGGAGTGCATGGGAAATCAGGGAATGTTGAGCAAAGAGTGTCAAGTTTCAGTGAAACAGGAAGAATAAGCTTTAGTGATCTATTGCACAGAGTGGTAACAATGATAAATAATAATGTATTGTATATTCCAAAATTGCTAGAAGAGTAGATTTTAAATGTTTTTACCACAAAAAATGACAAGTATGTGGGGTGACGAACTTAATTAGCTTGATTTAACTATTCCATAATCTAAAGATATATCAGAACACCACATTTTACCCTATAAATCTATACAATTATTTGTTGATTAAAAATCAAATTTAAAAATAATTTTAAAAATATAAATGAAGCTGGTTTAAGTTATAGGTTACAGTCAAAGCTGAAACTGGAACTTTTAGTCCCAAATGACATCAACCACTCAACCTCTCTCTATATGGCTGCTCCTCAAAGACAGGTGGCTCAGGACATGTTGGTTGATTCAATAAATTTAAAAAGAGGTGAACTGCTTGCATTGCATTATAATTTACTATAACAATAATTTAAATGTAGAGTTTGTTTACTAACTCATGTATTTATAAAATCTTCTTAAAAAATAACCCTACTTGACTGTCACT
>NW_012098965.1:722701-757988 GCF_000951045.1 Mandrillus leucophaeus | reverse complement strand
ACCTGCCAATTATCCTTTTCCTCCCTCTCTAGGTTCCTTTATCTACAGGTGTCCCAGTCTCTGTTAACTCTGCTTAGCACGAATATCTGCTCCACTATCTTCCCAGTAGATCAGTCTCCTTGTTTTTACTTACAGTTCATGCCCCCATAACATCTCAGCCTGCATATTGCTTTGGCTTATCCTAGCCACAACACTGCATAAGCTTCTCTGCCTCTGAGCCTACCATGAAGTCCTCTGGTGACTCTTACTTCAGATGTTTGATATGTTCAATGCCACACATCTGTAACTGCAGGAAAGAGGTTCCTATTTGGCAACTGAGGACTGCTCATTTATAAGACAGGCAGAAACTGTAATTATCATCTTCAGTATAATAATTAATCCAGGATATCACTGTCCAATTGTCTCAATTAGGTTTTTCATTTATTTGAAGGATAGTGTAAGTGCAGTCCAATCACATATCCAGTAATTTACCAGGAACAACTAAAAAAGAACCTATTTACTCATAGAATTACTCAGGCCAAGTATATGGGAAAAAATGTGAAATTCCTGAATTGCTATCTCTGAACTTTTACATCTCTTCTTGTCTTATTAGATAAGCTGTGATCTCTTAAATTAAAATTATGTGATAAAATGTAAATATCAAGCTAATTTCTTGAATTTTCTCATATTATGACTGTTGCATGGGAAACCAAAAGTGTTATAGTTCTTTTAAGGTATAATTGTAGCAGCCACTGTAGGTGCCCCATATCCCATATCTATTCAACACATTTAGGTAGTTACCTGTCACATTGGGGGAAAGTTACTTTAGAGGGTTTGCTGCCTCCAGCACTTGGATCTCTCTGCCTGAGATCGCTCTGAGAAACTATTTTTTATTCCACAGATACATACTTGTCTACATAGAAAGCGGGCCAGATTGCTAGCAACGGAAGTCCTGAGGACTGATCCTTAACCAGTGAGGTGCAGAAGGTAATGAGTAAATGTCCCAGTTTACTTGGCCTATGTTGGGCTAATAATGAGATGTGCTTGATAGTTGTAGGCGGCACTCAGCTGTACGGAGCCACAATTGCCCACAGTGAAAACCAATTAATTACCCTATTCTTCCTGAATTTTTGGGTTTTCTCCTTTCCCTATCTATTTACCTACTCCTTCACCATACTTCTGAAAATACCACCTAAATACACTACTAGTTCATGTCTTTGCCATGAGATCTGCTTTCACAGAAAGCCAAACAAAGAGAGTGTGCTGTAGACATTTAAGGCAGGTCTAATCTGCCAAATTTATTAAGCAACTACAAGGTGCCAAGTACTGCTCTAGCAGCTGAAAATGCAACAATGAACTAAATAGACAAGACTGGTTAGTTTCCACTGGTGGCAAACCAATGTTTCTCTAATTTTATTTCCCCATGGCACATAGAGTTCTCTGATACTTCACATTAAGTTTGAACAGCCAGTTTCTTAATTTTTTCTTCAAAAAGTAGAGAATATAAAGACATACCTGACATTGGGTAATTTATAAAGGAAAGAAGTTTAATTGGCTCACAATTCAGCATGTCTGGGGAGGCCTCAGGAAACTTACAGTCATGGCAGAAGGGGAAGCATACACGTCCTTCTTTAGATGGCGGCATCAGGGAGAGGTGCCGATCAAAAGGAGAAAAGCCCCTTATTAAATTATCAGATCTCGTGAGAACTCACTCACTATCAAGAGAACAACATGAGGGTAACCGCCCTCATGATTCAATTACCTTCCACAGGGTCCCTCCCACAACAGGTGGAGATTGTGGGAACTGCAATTCAAGATGAGATTTGGGTGGGGCCACAGCCAAACCATATCATAATGTATTTTAAATCACCTCAATTTTTGTTTTCTTTCAGGGAATTATTATCTAAAGCACCAATGATAAGAAGGGTGATGTGGTTACCGCTACGAAAATGTCAAAGATAGGCAGAGAAACTGGCTATTATATTCAGCAACCCAAACATCAAACATCTGCCCTGAATCTATCTTTGGGACTACACGGTTAATGGTATAAAATATTAAGACTCACCTCTAGACACTAAGAGGTGTTATGTTGCATATTAAGTACCGATGGAGACTCTGGATGTTTTGAATCGGAACCCCCATCTGGAAGCCACAGGCACACAGGCAATTGACTCACGAAAACAAACAAAAAAATTGTTTTTGATATTCTGTGTTTGTGAAAAGTTCTCTTGCTTGTCATCACAAAATCACTTGCAATCAGGGAGTCAATTTGTATTCAAGAGGTTCTCTATCAGCAAATGGTTTATAGGCACTTTCACTAAATTGCTTCTCTAAAAGAAATAGACAGGATCTCATCTGCATTGGCTTAAGGATATCTCTTCCTGAAGACAGAGGCATGGCCTACATGACCCTCAAGAACTCTTTATGCCTCAGAACCTGCGAAAATCTACTCTAAAATTTTGATCCAAATTCAAAGCAGTTATAACTTATATCATTTAAACAAAGAATTTCTTTACTCCTCTAAAAAAATGACTATTTAATATATACTATTGTGTGTGTGTATGTGTGTGTATATATATAATGATATATAGTATACTGCAAATATTATTATATATGGATACATCTATACAAGCATGTCTACATTTAGTAATTCAATAGATTCTCAAAATAATTTTAATGTAGATGTAGAGCTTGTGTTTTTGTAGTGTCATGAATGAAAAAATTAGGGCTCAGAATGTAACATGCAAAGTCATACGTTGTAAAGGACAGAGCCAGAATTTAAAGACTCAATTCATGTAAGTCCAGATCCCTGTCTGTTTTCATCTCTTCATGGTGACTTTATGCATCTTGTATCTAGTCCTTTTTGTTTTTCCACTGCCAATAAATTCATGGTTAATCTTCCCAAAATAGAAATTAAACAGTTACATTTAAATAATAATGGTAATCTAGTGTCCTGTGAATAGTAAGCTGAAACATATGTGACACTTCATTTATTAAAAATAAAAAAAACTTACTTAGACAAAAATATCTTAACAAAATGGATTTGCACAGCATTTGCATTTCTATTAATTAATTAGAAAAGCATTATGGCAGAGTGGTTAGAAGCTTAGGCCCTAGAGTGAGCCTGCGTTCAAATGCCCTTCTACCATGTACAAGTAAATTACTTGATCTCTGTCTTCTTCAGTTATTTATCTATAAATATGGTTATAAATAGTACCCACACTTTAGTTTTAGTAAATAATATGAGAAATGAGATTATCTAAGGAGAATTTTTAGCAAATGCTTAATAAATGTTAACAGTCATCATTGGCAGGACACATCTATAAAGTGTTCTGAGTGAACTCCAGTGCTCTGCAGACTGCAACCCATGAGCTAAATCCTACTCACTGTCTGTTTCATGAATGAAGTTTTATTGGAACATGGCCATATTCATGTGTTTATGGGTGGCTGCTTTTACCCAATAACAGCAGAGACATTGGCCTGGAAATCAAACATATTTACTACCTGGCTCTTTACAGAAAAGGTTTGCTGACCACTGGGTCTATCTCATAACCAACACTCCTTCAGATTAATATCTCAATCAGGCATGCTTGGCTAATCTATGACACAGCTACAAAGTGCATCTGATAAAAGAAAATGAAAGCACTCTAAGAAAAATGTAGCTGCCCCCATGGAGCAGATAAAATCTGAAACTAAGCGTGCCAAGATGAACTGGAGATATAGGTCTTCGGGGAACCCAATGATATTAAAAAGGTGACATGAGGAGAAAAAGTTGAGAAAGTTGACTTTTAAACAGCCATGATCCCCAGACACTCAAACTTCTTTTATTTGAAAGACTAAGCTGCTTCATCCCACACTTTTTTATTAAAGGTATTTATGACTACTCTTCCAGTCCCTCACACATAAACCATGCAATGCCAGAGTCAGGCCACTGCACACTCAAGCTTTGTGACTCGTATGAAGCAAGATTTACCTGCATTACAACAGTGAAAGGGAAATAAATTGAGTGATTTCATTAGTTTCTGTTCAATGAAATCTTATTTTATTGCTAAGCTTTGACACTTTTTGCAGAACCTCAACTCTCTTTTCTCTTGCTCACTAAGAAGTAGCAACAGCACCAAAAAATCATCCGGACATCTGGATATTGCATTCAATAATTTATTGGTATTTCAGTCACACCGCTACAATGAGAGTAGAGGAGATAAAAGGAACTTCATCCACACTACAAATAAAATAGCTGGAATAATAGTGTTTTTTTTTTTTCTTCCTCCCTTCAAAATATTAAGTTTTATCAATCAGAATCTAACAGCTCTGGGACCAGAATTGGCTTTGTTGTTAACAATATCTCAATCATATATATTGCTTTTCCAATACAACTTGGAGGGGACTGATTTGTGATGGATTTGATATAGGAAATGCAGAGGGGGCAAACATATAGCCAAATAAATCAGGTTAAAATGAAATTGATAGAATGGACTTCAAGGCAGCTCATCACTCACTTTCTGTAGTTTAGATGCTGCATTTGGTCTTAATGCTGACTTTTAAACCTTTGTATCTGACCTATTTACAGGAAGAATAAGGCACCAGAAACCACTAAGATCTAGGCAGTGCTGCCATTTTAAAAGTTTGCCTTTAGTTGTTAAATGGGCTTTCTCTAGAGGAGAAATATGACCCTTTGGTGTAGCTTTGAGCTTTGTAGAACAGCTCGCTCTCACCAGCTAGTGTTCTACCCTGCCGGGAGGGATGTGAAGGGGGAAAATTATTTAGAGTAATTGGAAACTTCACTCTTAACTACTATATTGTACTGCCTCCACAGCAGAAAATCTCTTGGATTTGAAGTGGAAAATGGCCTCTGCCAACACTGAACTACTTATTAAATGGAATTGGGGAAATTTCACAGGGTAGCGGTGGGGAAGCAAGATTGGGTGTTTATCTCAGGCTCATTACAAAATATTCTAGGTGAATCAAAGGCCTTGAAGTAATTAATGAAATTATAAGAGTACTGACCAAAAATACTTTTTATTATCATAGGGCTTAAATAATGTTTCTGCATGTGCCACAAAAAAATATTATAAAGAAAATGAGAGAGAAATTGAATTACAAAACAATTTTTTTGCCAAAATTTCTGTATCATAAAAATACAACTAGCAAAGTTAAAATAAAAATGGGAGTATTTCACATAATTCATAAAAGAAAAATATTAACATATTAAAATAATTCCTGGAAATCAATTTGAATCCTTCAACAGAAAACTAAGCAAAGACCCTATTTAGGAAATTTACAAAATAATTTTAAGTTGCCAATAAGCAGATGAGAAAAGTTTGATTTTTACTAGTAACCCTAGACATCCAAATGAAAACAAAAATAATTTGTCACTCATCAGATTGCTAATAGTACATATTAAACAATATATAATATCAAGAGGGATTGATGTAATAGCATATTCAGGTGGTGCTGTTGAAAGTATCATTTGGCATAACCATTTTTCAAGGGTTGTTAATCAAGATGCATTCACATGTAAAATGTATAACCTATTTTTCCCAGCAATTCAACTTCCCAGTGTCTACTGTGCACATATAATTGGCAAATGAGTAAAGAAATATATAATAGATAGTTATTTTATTACTGTCTAATGAAGCCTAACAAAGTCCAATAAGAGACATTTGTTTAGAATAATTACGGTAAAGACATATAATCAGATGACATGTAGCCATTTAAAAGCATGAACATTTCTATTTATATTTCCTGATGTCTAATCATTGGAATTATTTTGGATTTATTTCTTTGCCTTCTTTTCTTCTTGATTGAAAAATTTACTCCTGGTGACTTCAATTACTCCCAAGGCTTCAAGTAACATTTATATGTAGATAATTCTCAGATTCATATGGTTAGCACAGATTTTCTGTTGGCAATGCAGACCCTTATATCCAACCTCAGGACATCTCTGAAATTGAACTCTTAATTCTTTATTCAGAGTAGTTCTTCAAGTCTTCCTCATCAAAGTAAATACTAAACATTAATTATCCATTTGGCCATATTTGATACCGTCCGCTTTCTCACAACCCACATCCCACCTTATAGCAAATGTCATTGGTTTAACATCCAAAATTTCTCAACAATATCTCACTTTTTTAAGTCTCCATTGCTACCTCTCACCCACACTTTCATGTCTAACGTCTTAATGACTCAATAACCTCCCAGATTATTTCACAGCTTACAAAATTATAATCCTTAAGATATTTTAATACAGATAAACCAAAGAGCTTTAATTAAAAATTAGATTCTATAATAGGCTTGGTGACTCATGTCTGTAATCCCAGCACTTTAGGAGGCCAAGACAGAAGGATCGTTTGAACCCCAGAATTCAAAACTAGCATGGGCAACATAGGGACACCTTGTCTCTACAAAAACATCTTAAAAATTAGCTGGATATGGTGGCACTTGACTGTATTCCCAGCTACTTGGGAGACTGATCGGGGTGGATTTCTTGAACTTAGGTGGATCCCGATTGTAGTTAGTCTTGATCTCTCCACTGTACTCAAGCCTGGATGACAGAGCGAGATCCTGTCTCAAAAACTAATAAAAATAAAAATAAAATAAAATAAAATAAAATAAAATAAAACAAAACATTAGCTAGGCATGATGGTGCAAGCCTGCAGACTCAGCTGCTACTCAGGAGGCTGAAGCAGAATGATTGCTTCAGCCCAGGTGTTTGAAGTTGTAGTAAGCTGTGATTGTGCCACTGCACTCCACCTGGGCAATAGAGTGAGCCTTTGACTCCAAAAAATAATAAAAATAATTTGAAAATCAGATTATATATAATCTATTAAATCACATAATAAATTAGATAATGTCATCACTTAAATAATACATTTCTTAAAATTGTATGGAGTTCTACTGTTCCTAGGATACAATTCAAAATCCTGAATGTTAGCAACAAGGCCAGCATAATATGGACCCTGCCAATCTCTCCAGCTTTTTCTGACACCATTCCCTTTTTTCTTCAATATGCTCCACTATTCATCCCTCCCTCCCTCCCTCCCTCCCTCTCTCTCTCCCTTTCTTTCTTTCTTTCTTTCTTTCCTTTCTTTTTTCATTTTCGAATGTCTTAGCCCCCTCCAATTTCAAAGGCTTTAAATATGGTGTTTCTGTCTATGGAATATTCTTACCCCATTCCTCATATCACTATGGGAGATTGATTACAACTCAGTCCTAATTTTTCACCTTCCTGTATCCTATTGCAATATGACTTTGCAGCATCTTCCATCAGAGGTATAGTCTCTTTCACCATTCTTCAATCTGGTCTGGCTTTGCCAAAAAAATGCAATAGAAGTGACAATATATTCGTTCTGAACATATGCCTCAAGTAGCTGTGTAGCCTTCTATCCCCTTGCTCTTGGATCCCCACGCAGCTACCATGGTAAAAGCCTGGAATAGCAGGCTGAAGCATGAGAGACCATGTGCAGAAGAAATAAATCACCTCAGTTGCCTCAGCCTGGGCCAACAATACATAATGAATTAGCCCAGCAAAATCAATGTAACTGCATATGTGACCACCAATGTATAACTGAACCCCAACAAGACCAGAGGAACCATCGAGTAAACCAAAATTTGTGATCAAAAATAAATGTTAACTGCTGGACATCATGGGGTTTTTTTTCATGCTTTATTTCAGTACGTTATTGTGGCATTAGATACAAAAAACCCCAATAGATAACTAAGTTTTGATGAACCTTAATTTTCATTCATTGGAAATTTCATCCATCTTGATCCCGCTTTCTTGAGCCTCCAATAAATAACTCTTTCATTTTAGTCTCTCAGAGTTTCCTCAGAATATTTATTAAATTTTTTTAAGCTGTACATATTTATGTGATCCCTCTCCTACTGCTTACATAGACTTATGGCAGGCAAGGATATGTTTGTTTTATCAGCACTGTAACTTCCACACATGATAGAGTGTGACACATGATAATAGCTTAATAAAAACAAGTGAAATTAATGTATATAAATAAAAATACCTTTATAGTATATTGTTCCTGAAAAAAAAGGATTAAATTTTATTTTCATTCCTTTGATGAAATGAAATAAACTTCTTTCGTTAATTCAATGAAATACTACACAACAGTTAAAAGGAGTAAACATGTAGAAATACAGCTGAATTTAAAAAACCGAATGGAGAGTGAAAAACGTGCCAAAGAAATTGTACTCTGATGACATTTATATAAATATTATAAACAAAGATAATAAAAATTCCAAGCCACACTTCAAAAATTTATCACCAACTTCAGGAAAGTTGTTTCTTCTGGGAAGGGAGGGAAAGAAAGCATGAGATGAACATTGGCAGTATTGCTACATTTATGTCTTTAAAAAAGATATGAAGCAAAAATGCAAAAACATTAACACATATTTAAATACAAATCTGTTTATAATATTTTCTAGACATTTCTGTATGTTTGAAATTTTTTATAACTTAAAAGTTTTAAAGAAAAATGTTGATTACTAGAACAATTGCATTTATATAAATTCATGTGTATGTGCAGAGACATGTAAGCACATGCAAAATGCATACATACATAAATCATTTTTATATAATACAGTTATGGTTGCTTTGGATAGAGAGAGACAAAGATTGAGATTACTCCTTAGATCAGGAGTCCTCAACCCCTGGGCTGCAGTGCTGGTCCGCGGCCTGTTAGAAATCTGGCTGCACAACAGGAGGTGAGTGGCAGGTGACAAAGCATTCCCGCCTGAGTTCTGCCTCCTGTCAGATCAGCAGTGGCATTAGATTCTTACAGGAGTGTGAACCCTATTGTGAATTGCACATGCGAGGGATCTAGGTTGTGCACTCCTTAGGAAAATCTAATACCTGCTGAAACCATTGCCCTCCAACTCCACATCCTGTGGAAAAATTGTCCTGCCTTAGATGACCAGGTAGAATTCTAATAATTTTGATAAGTCAAATCAATTGAAAATGATGTTATTAATATGCATGACTGCTTAACCAATTTATATGTAATTAGCAGACAAAATTACCTGCAAGGACTTTTTCTCCCAGTATGCAGCCATTACATAACCATTTATCAACATAGAATAATTATAGAGTATATGAACACCAACCAATAACTATTTATTTCATGGAAAAGGGTGAAAGTCTGTTTCAATATCTATTGAGACCTCAAATTTCTGCAGAAAAAGACTAGTGAGATAAAAGAATGAATAATAAAAATGCATGTATTTCTTCTTTTGCTTTCAAAAACATAACGGTAAAGGACATGGTATCACAATGCTGGGCTTGGTAAGGAGAGGTGGTAGAAGGACTGAAGTTAATGAAATATACAAGTCCTCTGATGAAAACTAAGACAGGAGTCTGGAATAATAATTAGGTATTCTGAAGGGGCTTTGCCTGCTGGCAAAATAGAAGAGGATGATTGAAGTACATTAATTAGATTAGAGCATGCACATTGGACCCTACCTGTCTCTAAATACAATCTTAGCAGTTCAGAGGAAGAAAATGCAGAAATTGAGCATTCTGACTTCCCAACATTGTCCATGCAATATCTTCTTTCAATATGGAATCTTCATTAAGGAAATGCCGTAAGAACATTACTTATGCCCTGGGTTGAGTCAAATCCAGTGGGATTTACAGTGACCCAGCCTGAAGGTTCTCGGAGATGCATCTTCTCACTATTTGTCTCTTTCCCTAGGTCATATTGGCAAGAAGGACTCTCTTACTTGCTTCCAGAGTCAGCCTGTTTTTCCCCTTTTGGGTGGTATCCACAAAAACTTATTTCTCTGCATTAAAATAAGCATCTTAATCAGGAGACCTGAATTTTAAAAAACAGATCATGAATATGCAAACTCTGCAAATTCTGATATCTTAATTGTTCTCCATATTTCATTTTTTTGTTAAAATATTCTCTAAAATGACTAGTAGGGAAAAAGCTTTAAAGTGCTTGTTGTATTAGTTTTGTAAAGTGAAATAGTTATCCACAATTAACAAATATTCATCCATCGCTGTGTGTGTTTATGATTTGTATAAGAAAAAATTTTCAGAAGAATCTACTAATGTTAACAGTGGCTGTCTCTGGCTCAGGTGATAGTATTAATAGCTTTTCCTTATTTTCTAAATGTCATATATTGTCAGGAATCACAATGGTAGTAAAAACTGGTAACTACTAAGGAGAAAAAAGTCACACAAAAATAAGAAAAAAAGTGCTTCTATGCTTGTCCTCAGATGACAGCACAATGAAAAGGCTGTTCTTCCCACAGTTAGATGTAGGAAGAGATAATTTCAACACAGAAAGTGATTGTTGGTGGATTTTAAAAGGGAAAGGCAAACTAGGCAATGTTTAAGAAGTGGGTCTAGGTTGTAAGATAAAAATAAAAGGCCAAAACTTTCAGGACTTTGTAGCAAAACAGAAATCCAATGGTATGTGATAGATGGGATTGGAAAAAGAAACAGGCTGCCTTTATTGTGTGTTTTAACGTTTCATTGGCATTATTTTGTGGGAAATGACTCTAGAGGTAAGCAACTGAAACACATTTAGTTAGTCAGAGTGCCAGATTACCTTGACATCACACGTACAGGCAAAGTCCATCCTGGCTCAGGGACTAGGCAATGAATCAGACCTGAATCAGAACTAAGTATCAAGCAGTTTATAATATAAATCATATTAAAGCATCAGGAAAATGTTGTTTGAGATATGTGAGGATGAGTTAGTTGACATTTATAGGAGAAAAATACTAGCTCATACTTTTTTCCACACACAGAGGACCTTTCCAGACTAAAGATGCCGACAATACAGTAACATCTTTGAACTTCATGGTGACTTAATGTCAGGAAACATTAATGGCCCACTTAATGGACCACTGATGTCAGTGGTCATTAATTGGAAAGTGAAAGCAGATGTCATGGTTGGATTTTTCTCTAGATTGAAATTTTGGTTTGGATTTCACGATGGCTTAGATTTCACCAGATGAATGAAATAAGGGGGAAAGTGATGTGCAAGTGATGAGCAAGTGACTTAAAAGTCAGTGGGAAGAGTGTTTTTTGCCTTTGTCTCAGTATAGAGGGAATGACAAGATGAAGCAGGAGAAGGACAGGAGTAGTTGTTAGGATTCGTGAATTATAGTATCTAGCAGAGTCAAACTATTGTTGGAATCCATGGACTGTAGAGAGTGAGTTAGGCCGTCAAAAGTTGGGAAGGTTGAAATCAGATTACGGGTGGAACTGGCAACTTTAGACATTGACAAAGTCTTAAAAGAGTCATCTCGGCAACATGGCTATTGGCTAAGATGGGTCGATAAACAAGGGCAATGGAAGGACAGAAGTCAAGAAACTGGCAAATCAGGATATTGAGTACTGAATACCACATTCGCCAAAGGCTGAAATGGCCAAGATATATGACAGGAGTATTATGCAGAGAATTACAGTGACCTAAGGGTAAAATCTTCAAGAAATGTTGGAGTTTAGGGAATGAGAACATGATTGCAATAAAGAAATTATGAGTAATGTGGGCTCATGGCACGATTTTAATGGCAGAGGAATTAGATATGAGGGAGGAGGGATCGTCTGGAAATGGCATGGAGGAGATGGGAACACTCTATCCCTACTGACAGACCTAGTGGTAAGAGGGGTATTGGAGAAAAGAATCAGCAGTTCAGCCAGAGAAGAGAAGCATCTTCAGATGGAAGCCAAACGTCAGTTGAAATAACACAGTCAGGGGGACTTTCAGAGGAAACTTTAAGTGTGCAAAGATTTTCCTGATGATTGACTTTGGTTTTACGAGGCACAAGGAAGAATTTCACAAGCTGTGGAGGATTGGAAAGTGGTTTCAGATACAGGAACATGCAGAGCTATGTGTAGATGAAGGTTTGGGCAATGAAGGGTGACCTAAGAATTGTAGGCTTGATGCCTTATGTACACAGGAGTCAAGACCTCGTGAAAGCAGAGATGAGGATGTCAAGGCAAATATGGGAGTGAGGATGTGTGTTTTGAGTGTGTGTTTGTGGGAGTCTTGCCAAGACACCTTCTTCACTCCAGCTGTGAAAATGTGGAGCTCAGGGGAGGACAATTTTATCCAGTGCATCATAGACTCTGACATTTCCCCCGTTAACTACAGAAGACAGGTGAAGGATGGAGTGAGATAACTGGAACCACAGGTAGGAGTGAGATGCTTCTTTAGGACATCTGCCACATGGGAGATGCTTTGAAATGCCAGGGTTGTGTTTGAAGCCCGACTTCTGTTGTCCATCAGACCCAGGTTTAAAGTTCTGGCTCTGCCATTCACTTGCTGTGAAAATTTAAGCAAGCTCAGGAAATGTTTTGCCCATATTTTGGCTCACTGGGCACATATAAGCTTTTATTAATTTTAATATTTATAGCAATAATAATATTCAGGGCCCATAGTCAGCTAGACTTGCCAAAAAAGAATCATAAACTTTAAAGTTTGAATCAGCTACATTTCATACCTTTTTAAATGAAAACAATAGGATTACTTTCTAAATGAGTACTGAGAAAAGGACAAAAAAGCAAAAACAAACAGAAAAAGACAGACAGCCTTCCAGAAGGCTGAGAGGCAGCTGGCAGAGGGTGCAGCCTCCAGCACAGTTGTTTATATTTGATTACTTTTGCTTAAAAATGGATGAAATAATTAAAATAAAATCCTTTGTGCTCAAGGGACATACCCTAGTAAGAAGAACTCTAGTAGCTTGTTTGGATGGGATTTCTGGAAGAATTACAGGAGGGTTATATAATCTCCATTCATAAAAATAGAATTGATTTATGCAAAACAACTCATTAATATGTATGTGAAAGTAGATCTCTCAACCGCACAATTCTCAAAAAGGAGGAAAAACACCTGCAATTGACTTGTTAAATCACGTCTATAGATGTAGACTCTTCCTTATTTGCATTTTCTGTCATGAGTAGAAACATTGCCTAGGAGGATAGTATTTCTGGCAAGGAAAAACAGTTTGAAAACCTATTGCTTTGGTTAATGCTCAAGCACATTTTTTTCCTGGTGTTTTATTCCAATGACATGCATATAATTTCTTTTTTAAAAAGCAAGTCTGCATTTATACTTGGGCAAATGCACAAATACAGAAAATAGATCTTATTTTGCTTACTGCTTGCACCTGTGTTTGACATATATGGTAGGTGCTTAACAAACATGCATTGTTTGGATGCATAAATGGATAGTTGAATGACCATCTTAGTGGTGGGAAATACCAATCACCAATTGTTTTTCCGCCTAAGATTTGTTTACATCATAATAGAGCTATTCTTTCTATCACCTTGTGTTGACCCTATGGTAATGCTGCTATTTGATTGTCTTTAGACATTGACCTAAGGTTCACTTTGAGACTGTTTGCTACCCACCATCTGATATCTGTCCAGGGCAGCACCATCAGTGTTACCTGTGATCTTGTTAAAAATGTAGAATATTGGGCCCCAGTTTAGACTTACTGAATTAGAATTTCCATTTATTAAGATCTCCAAGTAATTCCTGTACATATTAAAATTTGATAAGCATTAGTTGAATGATTAAGGAAGTGGTTAAAATGTCAGAATATCTGGCATCAAATCCCAGCTTCACTATTTATTTATTCTTTTTTTTGAGATGGAGTTTCTCTCTTGTTGTCCAGGCTGGAGTGCCATGGAGTTTCGCTCATGTCGCCCAGGCTGGAGTGCAATGGTGCGATCTTGGCTCACTGCAACCTCCGCCTCTTGGGTTCAAGTGATTCTCCTGCATCAGCCTCCCAAGTGCTGGATTACAGGCGCCCACCACCACGCCTGGCTAATTTTGGTATTTTTAGTGGAGACAGAATTTCACCATGTTGGCCAGCCTAGTCTCGAACTCCTGATCCCAGGTGATCCACCCACCTTGGCCTCCTAAAGTGCTGAGATTACAGGCCCAACTTCACTATTTCTTGATGTCCTTGGGCACATTACTTCACTTCTCTGAACTTAATTTTCCTTATATATAAAATTGAAATTATAATAGTAGCTTCTATTTTACTTGATAGTTTTGAGGATTAAACTAGATTATGCTGTTTAATTAGAAATAACTGTAGGAAGGTTGGTACTTACTTTGAGGAAGATACAACTAAAGCATACATCATAGAGAATGTGTTCAACATCACAGAACTTGAAATACTCATGTGCTTTATTTGTATAAATTCCCATTATTCCCTCACTGCTACAAAAATAGAGAAGAAAGTAACATGAGTGTACTGACATCAATTTGAGAACTAGAACATGTTACCTTTCCAAAGTATCCATCTTGGAAATAGGGAAGGAGACTTTGCCTCATAAAAGCACGTGAAGGAATGCTCAAAGGATATACTCTAAACCTAGTTTTCTGAAATTGGTAAGCAGAAGCTCTGGAGTCAGTTACAGGTTGTGAGTCTTCCATCAAGAAGAGCAACCTAACATACCAAAAAAATAAGCATTACATTCACTTAAAGTTTGACAAATTTAGCAACTCCTTTCTATTGTCTGCATTTTAGAGAACCTATTGATGCTGTTGTAACAGCTACAGTCAGAGAATAGTGAGATGTCTGGTGACACTGGCTATAGTGGTAGTAAGCCAGGCACACAGTTTACATAACAAATTGTATGTAAAAGGCTTACTAAATACCTAATACATAGTAGCTATGATTTTTGAGATATGCTATAGGAAGCCACCATAAGAAAGCCAGCATTGCATGTCTATGAGGGGACTGTAATCCACTGAATCACCCACTAGTCTTGATGCAGGTTCACAGGAGAAGCTTCCCTCAGGCTTTTTACACTCAGAGTGCATGATTATACTCATAGAAACAGTTGTTTTATTTTTAACCCATGAAAGATATGTACCCCTCTTTGCCTTGGTCACTAATTCTAAAGCTTTTTAAAGCTCAATTTTCATAATGGATTGGATCTTATGGCATGAATTTTTATTCTCCTCTGGTTCTCTTTGGATTTTATTCTCCTTGGGTTTCACTTACAATTCAAGCCTCTTTTTTTTTTTTTTTTAAGTCTATTTTAATAGCTACCAGATATTAAGACTTTTTGTAAGACTGCAGTAATTACTAGAATATGGCATTTACACAAGCAAGACAAATACAACAAAGGAAGAGAGAAAAAAGAGGTCAAAAGCAGGCTCAAGTAGGCATGCAGACTTAATTCCCTTTAGAGATGACACTGTAGAACAGCAAAGAAAGGATTGTATCATTCATATACAGTCTGGCTCAATTGGACCCCTATAGAAAAAAAAATGTATATTGAACCAATTTTACACAATGCAAATAAGTGAATAAATATACAAAATTCAGGTGCATTATAATTTTAAATACGCAGGACAAAATACACTATAGAAGATAATATAGGAAAATATACTTATGACCTCAAGACAGGAAAATAGTTCTTAAACTTTTAACAAAAATCATCTAAAAAAGAAAAAGACAAATAGATTGAACTGTGTTAAATTTAAATTTTTTTGTTTATCAAAAGACATGATTAAGGCCGGGCGCGGTGGCTCAAGCCTGTAATCCCAGCACTTTGGGAGGCCGAGACGGGTGGATCACGAGGTCAGGAGATCGAGACCATCCTGGCTAACCCGGTGAAACCCCGTCTCTACTGAAAAATACAAAAAACTAGCCGGGCGAGGTGGCGGCGCCTGTAGTCCCAGCTACTCGGGAGGCTGAGGCAGGAGAATGGCGTAAACCCGGGAGCCTGAGCACAGAGCTCACTCCTTCTGAGCCTCATCTGTAAGATGCTATCCAAAAAAAAAAAAAAAAAAAAAAAAAAAAAAGACATGATTAAGAGAGTGAAAAGGCAAGCAACACAGTAGAATTGGTTTCCTACGCATGAAAGCAATAATGTACTCTTCTCTAGAATCAATCACTAATGAAAACAAAGACAACTCAATTAAAATATGGAAAAATGAATTAAGTCATTGCTAGAAACCAAAGGGAGGGAGGGAGATTTCCAAATAGCCAATATATATATTTTTAAAAAAGGTGCTCAATTTCATTAGTGATCAAGAAACAGAAGCTAAACCAAAATGAGATACTTTTTACTATGGCCCCCCAAAAGGCTAAAATTTTTTAAAAGACTAATCATATCAAGTATTGTCAAGAATATAGAAAAAAACATTACTGGAAAGAGTACAAATTAATAAAACCACTATAGACAACAATTTGGTGTTATCTTTTAAAATTGTCCTATACATGCCCAATTGCCCTATAATTCTGCTTTCTGGTATACAACAGAGAAACATTTACACATATCTACCAAAAGATATGTGCAAGAATAATCATAGAAGAATGCACTTAGAAATGATGCAAATTTCTAATAATAGTAAGAGTTCCACATAAACTGTATTATATTCATACAATAAAATATTATATGTGATGAGAAAAATGAACTACAGCCACCTACAACAATATAAATGGATCTCAGAAACATAGTTGGCTAATAATTGAGACTTGAAGAAATATATTATATGCTGCATGGTTTCATTCATGTAAAGTTTAAAAAGCAACAATAATTACACATTCACAAATTGAGATATGGCTTATCTTTGAGGCAGAAGGAGGAAGTCGTAACTAGAAAGGGACATAATGGGTGGACCTTCTGGGGGTGTTGGTAATATCTGTTTCTGGATCTGGCTTAGTAATACTTCATTGATGTATCTGCTCATGTTTTTTTGTACTTTTCTGTATATATTATACTTCTAGGGAAAAGAAGGGCATAAATTAATACCTTAAAATAATCTTGTCCAACCTACAGCCCCTCAGGGTGCATGCAACCTGGGATGACTTTGAATGTGTCCCAACAAAAATTCGTAAACTTTCTTAAAATGTTATGAGATTTTTTTCCAATTTTCTTTTTAGTTTATCAGCTATTATTAGAATTAGTTTATTTTATATGTGGCCCAAGACAATTCTTCTTCCACTGTAGCCCAGGCAAACCAAAAGATTGGATACTCCTGCTTTAAAACATAATTAACATTTCAGTGAATTTCCATCAAAACTCTTTATTATTTGTATTTGCTGTTTATTTGTTTTTGGTTTTCTTGTTGTTCCAATAATGTTATTTATTTATTTATTTTCCTTTTTTTATTTCAATAGGTTTTTGGGGAACAGGTGGTGTTTGGTTACATGAATAAGCTTTTTAGTGGTGATTTCTGAGATTTTGGTGCACCCATCAACTGAGTCATGTACACTGTACCCAATATGTAGTCTTTTATCCCTCACCACCCCCCACCCTTTCTCCCAATCTCCAAAATCCAATGTATCATTCTTATGCTTTGTGTACACATAGCTTAGCTCCCACATATGAATAAGAACATATGATGTTTGATTTTCCATTCCTGAGTTACTTCACTTACAATAATAGTCTCCAATTCCATCTAGGTTGCTGTGAATGCCATTATTTCATTCCTTTTTATGGCTGAGTAGTATTCCATGCTATATATACCACATTTTCTTTATCCACTTGTTATTGATGGGCATTTGGACTGGTTTGATATTTTTGCTATTGCAAATTGTGCTGCTGTAAACAAGTGTGTGAAAGTTTTTTTGTTGTTGTTTTTGTTGTTTTTTTTTTTGGTATAATAACTTGTTTTCCTCTGGGTAGATAACAAGTAGTGGGATTGCTGGATCAAATGGTAGATCTACTTTTAGTCCTTTAAGGAATCTCCACACTGTTTTCCATAGTGATTGTACTAGTTTACATTCCCACTAACAGTGTAAAAGTGTTCCTTTTTCAATACATCCATGCCAATGTCTATTATTTTTTGATTTTTTGATTATGGCAATTCTTGCAGGAGGGAGGTTGTATTGCATTGTGGTTTTGATTTACATTTTCCTTATAATTGGCAATGTTAAGTATTTTCCCATTTGTGCTTGTTTGCCATTTGTATACCTTCTTTTGAGAATTGTCTATTCATTTCCTTAGTCCACTTTTTAATGGAATGGTTTGTTTTTTTCTTGGTGATTTTAGTTCCTTGTAGATTCTGGATATCAGTTATTCGTTGGATAAATAGATTGTGAAGATTTTCTCCCACTCTGTGGGTTGTTTGTAAACTCTGATGATTATTTCTTTTGCTGTGCAGAAGCTTTTTAGTTTAATTAAGTCCCATCTATTTATCTTTGTTTTTGTTGTGTTTGCTTTGTGTTCTTGGTCATGAAATCTTTGCCTAAGTCAATGTCTAGAAGCGTTGTTCCAATGTTATTTTCTATTATCTTTATGGTTTCAGGTCTTGTGTTTAAGTCTTTGATCCATCTTGAGTTGATTTTTGTGTGAGGTGAGAGATGAGGATCCAGTTTCATTCTTCTACATGGGACTTTCCAATTATCCCAGCACCATTTGTTGAATAGGGTGTCCTTTCCACACTGTATGTTTTTGTTTGCTTTGTTGAAGATCAGTTGACCGTAAGTTTTTGGCTTTATTTCTGGGTTCTTCATTCTGTTCCATTGGTCCATGTGCCTATTTTTATACCAGTACCATGTTGTTTTGGTGACTATGGCCTCAGAGAAAAGGGTGAAGTCAAGTAACGTGATGCCTCCAGATTTGTTCTTTTTGCTTAGTCTTGCTTTGGCTATGTGGGCTCTTTTTTGGTCCCATATGAATTTTAGAATTGTTTTTGCTAGTTCTGAAAAGAATGATGGTGCTCTCTTGATGGGAATTGCACTGACTTTGTAGATTGCTTTTGGCAGTGTGGTCATTTTCACAATATTGATTCTCCCCATCCATGAGCATGGGATGTGTTTCCATTTGTTTGTTTTGTCTATGGTTTCTTTCAGCAGTGTTTTGTAGTTTTCCTTGTAGAGGTCTTTCACATCCTTGGTTAGGTATATTCCTGATTGTTTGTTTGTTTGTTTGTTTTGCAGCTATTGTGAAAGAGGTGGAGTTCTTGATTTGATTTTCAGCTTGGTCACTGTTGGTAGATAGCAGAGCTACTGATTTGTGTAGTTTAATTTTGTATCTGGAAACTTTGGTGAATTCATTTACCAGTTCCAGGAGCTTTTTGGATGAATTTTAGGGTTTTTTAGCTATACAATCATAACATCAGCAAACAGAGACAGTTTGACTTCCTCTTTACCAATTTAGATGCCCTTTATTTCTTCCTCTTGTCTGAATGCTCTGACTAGGACTTCCAGTATTATGTTGAATAAAAGGAGTGAAAGTGGGCATCCCTATCTTTTTCCAGTTGTACATCTTACTGGATTAATCTAGGAAAGTTGTATATTTCCAGGAATTTATCCATCTCCTCTAGGTTTTCTAGTTTATGCGTGTGAAGGTGTTCATAGCAGCCTTCAATAATCTTTTGTATTTCTGTGGTATCAGTTGAAATATCTCCCGTTTGATTTCTAATAGAGCTTATTTGGATCTTCTCTCTTCTTTTTTTTGGTTAATCTCACTAACAGTCTATCAATTTTATTTATCTTTTCAAAGAGCCAGCTTTTTGTTTGATCATTCAGGAGCAGATTGTTTAATTTCCATGTATTTGCCTGGTTTTGAGGGATCCTTTTGGAGTTGATTTCCAATTTTATTTCACTGTGGTCTGAGAGACTACTTGATATAATTTTGATTTTCTTCAATTTACTGAGACTTGTTTTGTGGTCTATCATATGGTCTATCTTGGAGAATGTTCCATGTGCCCATGAATGGAATGTATATTCTGCAGTTGTTGAATAGAATTTTCTGTAAATATCTGTTAAGTTCATTTGTTCTAGAATATAGTTTATGTCCATTGTTTCTTTGTTGACTTTCTGTCTTGATGACTTGTCTAGTGCTGTCAATGGAATATTAAAGTCCTCCACTATTATTGTGTTGCCATCTATCTCATTTCTTAGGTCTAGTAGTAATTGCTTTATAAATTTGGGAGCACAAGTGTAGGTGCATATGTATTTATAATTGTGATATTTTCCTGTTGGACTAATCCTTTTATCATTATATAATGTCCCTCTTTGTTTCTTTAAACTGCTGTTGCTTTAAAGTATGTTTTGTCTGATGTAAGAATAGTTACTACTGCTTGCTTTTGGTGTCCGCTTGCATGGAATATCTTTTTCCACCCCTTTACTGT
Organism: Mandrillus leucophaeus; assembly: GCF_000951045.1. Classification (NCBI taxonomy): domain Eukaryota; kingdom Metazoa; phylum Chordata; class Mammalia; order Primates; family Cercopithecidae; genus Mandrillus; species Mandrillus leucophaeus. Next base: position 737,931 of record NW_012098965.1, on the reverse strand, counting down.
AAGCATATTTGAGTTCTTCCATGTTAGTTGAGTCTCCTGAAGACAGCAGAAACTTGATTGGTGAATTCTCATTTATTCTGCCATTCTGTATCTTTTAAGTGGAGCATTTAGGCCATTTACTTTCAATGTTAGTATTGAGATGTTAGGTACTATTCTATTCGCCATACTATTTGCTGCCTGAATACCTTGTGGTTTTTCTGATTGTTTGTTTGTTTGTTTGTTTTCATTGTGTTATTGTTATATAGGTTCTGTGAGATTTATGCTTCAAGGAGGTTCTATTTTGCTGTATTTTGAAGACTTGTTTCAAGATTTAGAGCTCCTTTTAGCAATTCTTGTTGTGCTGCCTTGGTAGTGGCAAATTCTCCCAGCATTTATTTGTCTGGAAAAGACTGTCTTTCCTTCATTTATGAAACTTACTTTAACTGGATACAAAATTCTTGGCTAATAGTTGTTTTGTTTAAGGAGGCTAAAAATAGAACCCCAATCCCTTTTAGCTTGTAGGATTCCTGGTGAGAAATCTTCCGTTAATCTGATATGTTTTCCTTTATAGGTTACCTGATGCTTTTGTCTCATAGCTATTAAGAGTCTTTCCTTTGTCTCAACTTTAGATAACCTCATGACTATGCGCCTAGGTGATTATCTTTTTGTGAAGAATTTCCCATATGTTCTTTGAGCTTCTCGTATTTGGATGTCTAGATCTCTAGCAAAGCTGGGTAAGTTTTCCTGGATTATTTTCTCAAATATATTTTCCAAATTGTTAGATTTCTCTTCTTCCTCAGGAACACCAATTATTCTTAGGTTTGGATATTTAACGTAGTCCCAATCTTCTCGGAGGCTTTGTTTATTTTTTAATTATTATTATTATTGTTTTGACTTTGATGGACTGGGTTAATTTGAAAGGCTTGTCTTAGAGCTCCGAAGTTCTTTCTTCTGCTTGTTTCATTCTATTGCTTAGACTTTCCAGTACATTTTACATTTATCTGTGTCCTTGATTTCCAGAACTTGAGATTATTTTTTATTTACACTATTTCACTGAAGAATTTTCCTTTCATTTCCTGTATCATGTTTTTAATTTCTTTAAGTTGGACTTCACCTTTCTCTGGTGACTTCTTTTTCCTTTCTTTTTTTTTGAGACAGAGTCTCGCACTGTCACTCAGGTTGGAGTGTAGCAGTGGCGTGATCTCAGCTCACTGCAAGCTCTGCCTCCCGGATTCATGCCATTCTCCTGTCTCAGACTCCTGAGTAGCTGGGGCTACGTGCGCCTGCCACCACGCCCGGCTAATTTTTTGTATTTTTTAGTAGAGACAGGGTTTCATCATGTTAGCCAGGCTGGTCTTGATCTCCTGACCTCATGATCCACCTGCCTCAGCCTCCCAGAGTGCTGGGATTACAGGTATGAGCCACTGTGCCTGGCCTCTGGTGACTTCTTGATTAACTTAATAATTAACCTTCTGAATTACTTTCCTGGTAATTCAGAAGTTTCATCTTGGTTTGGATCCATTGCAGGTAAGCTGGTATAATCTCTTGGGGGTGTTGAAGAACCTTATTTTGTCATATTACCAGAATTGTCTTTCTGATTTCTTCTCATTTGGGTACATTATGTCAGAGGCAAGATCTGGGATTCAAGGGCTGCTGTTCAGATTCTTTTGTCCCATGGGGTGCTCCCTTGATTTGGGGTTCTCCCCCTTCCCCTAGGAATGGGGCCTCCTGAGAGCTGAACTGTAGTGATTACTTTGCTCTTCTGGATCTAGCACCCAGTGGAGCTACCAGGCTCTGGTTTGTACTGGGGAGTGTCTGCAGAGTCCCATAATGTGCTCCATCTTTAGGTCTTGCACCTGTGAATACCACCACCTGCTCTGGTGGAGGTAGTAGGGGAGTGAAGTGAACTCTGTGAGGGTCCTTGGTTGTGTTTTTGTTTAGTGCTGTTTTTGTGTTGGTTGGCCTCTAGCCAGGAGATGGCACTTTCAGGAGTGCATCAGCTGTGGTCCTACAGGGAGGATGCAAACATGCCCTAGGGACATTTTGTTAAGTATTCAGGTTTCTCAGGTGGTGGGCAGGGCGATAGAGCTTTCAAGAGATTATGATTGTTGTCTTTGGCTACCAGGACACATAGAAAAAGACCACCAGATGAGGATAGGGATAAGGTGTGTCTGAGCTCAGCCTCTCCTTGGGTGAGGCTTGCTGCAGCTGCTGTGAGGGATGGGGGTACATTTCCCAGTGTGATGGAGTTAGGGCTGCCTCTGCTGAGTCATACAATTCACCAGGGAAGTGAGGAAAACTGGCAGTCACAGGCCTCACCCCACCCACACACAGCCTGAGTCCTAAAGGCCAGTCTCACTCCCACCATGCCCCACCCGCCCCCAACAGCACTGAGTCTATTTCCAGGCAGCTAGTGACCAGGGTTGAGAACCTGCCCCAGACCACCAGCCTCCCTGTTGAGGAAGCAAGCAGATTCAAAGTTTCTCTGCATCTCAGGGAGCCTGCAGCAGTGATCAAGTTCTTTCAAAGGGTTTGTGGATTCTGTCAGCTTTCCTGGTATGTTCCTGGGGTAGTTTCGGGGGCAAACATTCATGATGTGAGTCTCCACATGCTGCTCTGTTCCTCCCAGCAGGAGCGGCAAGCTAGTCTTGCCTCTTACCTGCCTTCTTCTGTCCTGTACTTACTATTTAAACAGCTGAGTCTGATGTACTTTGTAGACAATGTTGGATATATATTCAGATAATTATATATAAATTATTACTTATAAATGCTCTTTGTATTATATATTTATTTATATATAAATAAACAACAGAAATATTTGCCTCATCCCTTAATGCAAAAAATGTCACTGTAATTTGAACCAATCTTATAAATCTTAGAAGCAAAATCTTTACATGCTATGTTCATAAATTCCTTGAAACCATTTGTCAAATAACATAAGAGTAATACACAAGCATTTCAGCTTGTGCATCTGTCTCAGTTTTGTAAATCAGAAACTCCCAGTTTTGATAGAATGGATCCCTTACTTTCTGATATTTTCCTCTCCCATCCCAACTCTTAGCCTGTGCAATTTTATTCAAATGAACTAAAAAGACTAGCTCCTGCTGAATATAAGTAGAAGTAGGCAGTGGGAGAAGGCCTGAATTTTGAAAAAGTACCATTTCTGATAAGATACATAAATAGATTTCCAGCAGCGATAGTGTGGAAAAAATGAGGCTAAAGCATTGAATAATCTGCTTCCCTGTTGATTTTAGATATAAATATAACAGTGGCTTGGTATGATTTAACCATGCAACTGCTTACAGTCTGTTTGTTTAGGATCTGAATTATTTTTAAAAGCAAAGTTTTCTCCTTGATATGATACCAATTCATGGTTATGCTGTGATTTCATTAAGACAAATTGAGAATATTAAATCCGTTGTAACATCGTTTATGCTATTTGAAAATGATACTGAAAAAATCAATACTAATTTATCAACTTTTTTAATTTAAGAAATTAAAGAAAAAATATTTCTTCATGATTTTTGTTCAGCTAGTTCTTTTCTGATGTAGAAAAATGGTTAAAACCATTTAGCATTTTCATTTATAATTAGGTATGCATTACCTACTTAATACACACTTCACAATTATCAGAGACTTTACAATTTCCAAATGCATTTTTAAGTGTTATTTTTAAAGCTTCCTGTCCTGGGTCTTAATTTCTTTTTCTGATATAAATGCACTTTATCACCGTATCATCGGGATCATGTATAACTGCTTTTACATTTCTTATATATGAAAGAATTTTAAAGACATTTGGAAACTCTTAACATTTATTTCTAAATGTGAGGCGTTTTGTTTCTGCTTATAAGACCCTAGCCGAAAGATAGAAATAAAAATATATACCACCTTTAAATACACAAACATCTTAGAATCCTTCTGTAAGGAGTCAAAGACCTTTATGTTACGACTTTACCTTTCTTTGTTTTTCTTTGAATATGGCATTAAATTCATGAGAATTCTGATTTACTTCCCCCGTCTACAAAATAAATATATATTTAAAAAGTTGCTTCAAGATGTTAGAAATTCTGGGTCTGCTGTAGGTTAGTTAACCTTGGGCAAGTAACATAGTTGTCCTGCCTTTTAATGTCTTCACCTGTAAAACATGGTTAAGAATAGCTTACAGGTATAGAATAAAGATGAATGGCATGGCAGGTGTAAAACCCTTTGCATTCCTCTGGAAAAAAATTATGATGATTGTAAATGCCTACATGTTTATAGCCCTGTAAAATGCATTCTTACTGCATTTTAACCTTGAACCATTTAAAATCAATCCTGTGATGTGGTGCAAGAATTCTTTAACTCCATCATATAAGTTATTATAAATCTGAGGTTTGGGATGTCCCCTAAGTATGTGTACTATGGTTTTAATAATATTAATAGTATCAAAACAAGGCAGACTAACATATTTAAGGAAATAGTATGTGGTATTTAAAACTACTTTTTTTTTTTTTTTTTTGAGATGGAGCCTCATTCTGTTGCCTAGGCTAGAGTGCAGTAGAACGATCTCAGCTCACTGCAACCTCTGCCTCCTGGGTTCACACGATTCTCCTCCCTCAGCCTCCTGAGTAGCTGGGATTACAGGAGTATACCACTACAACCGGCTAAGTTTTTGTATTTTTAGTAGAGATGGGGTTTCACTATGTTGGCCAGACTGGTCTTGAACTCCTGACCTGTGATCCGCCCGCCTCGGCCTCCCAAAGTACTGGGATTACTGGTGTGAGCCACTGAGCCAGGCTTCAAACTTCATTTTATAAACAACTTCAACATCCTTAACATTGTTCAGGATGGTTCCATCGCTCTTAGGATAAGCAGTAAAACACAAAACTTGGCCTACTAATAGTTGTATGGCCAGACCCCTGCCTCTCTCGCCATCTTCAACTCATACCAGTCTATCAGTTGCCCTTGCCCTCTGCTTTCCACATAATACATTTGGTCCTCATAGTAACGCTATATGAAATGGGCAATACTGGCACACCCATTTAACCATAAATTAACACATGTACACAATGTCATACTGAGTGTTGAATATTGTACTATGATGGATTTTCGCATGTTTCTTTGGCATCTCATAATATCTCTAAATTATCCTATCGCTTGAAGATTAGGCTTGGATATGAAGGACTACCTATAAGTGGTTCCAAATTAGTTTTCAGTCTCAACCTAGAAAACCAGTCATTTCTGATCCCTAGCTTTCTGCATTTCAGTTCTCAGCTCTTTTGCCCACCTCCCCAAACGTTCTTCGATACTTGAAGATTGTTCACACAACTGCATTTCCTCTTAGTGTTCTTCCAACCTGTACTTTCTTCACCCACTTTCTCTGTCTAGAACACAAACTAACATGTCAAGGTTCAATGCAAGCCCATTCCCTTTGAAAGGCTTCCCTTGCCTTTTCTCCAATTCAGACAAACTTCACTACTTCTCAGTTTGAGCTCCACTCTGCTATAGGTTAATTTCACCTTTCTCACTTCACTTGATGTTTTGAGACAGTGCAGTAGGTGGTAGGAGCATGGACTCTCCACTCTCTCTGGATTTGAAAACGGACTCTGCCACATACTGTGTGTGATTTTAGGCAAGCTAGTTCATTCTTCTATGCCTCAATCTCTGCTTATCTGAAAGTGAAGATTGTGATACTCTCAGAGGGTTATCGTGAGGATCAATGGAGCTAATTTACATAAAGAGTTTGGAACAATGCCTGCCACATAATACTTTGTAAGCGTTAGCAATTTCCTTTATTTTCCTTTTCTTCTTATTTTTAATTGTATTAAAGGTTTCACCTGTCTGCTCTGTGAAGACAGGAAGTAGCTGTTTCTTATCTACCATTTAATCTTTAGGACCTAGTGTAGTGCTTGATGCATATAAATTAGGTGTTCTCCGGTTGCTTGGAGGATGAATAAATGAAGGGTCAATTAGGAGGCTCCAGCCCAGCTGCCTTTCCTTCTGCAATAATGGAGCAAACTTATTTAAAATGCTAGCTGTGATTAAACATTAAACAGTGCAGGATCAAAAAGTCCCATTCATGACTACCTTTTATCATAAATGTTTATCTTTTCATTGGTAGAGTTATATATTATAAGGGCCTTTAAAAATTACATCTGAGTGATATCATGGGTTTCTTTCAAAACACCCATCTCATTTTCTCAAGGATGACATTTTAAACAGCAATGACAGATGTAATATTCTCACACACAAGTACAGAGTAATTCATTAACATACATACCAAAGGAAGAGGTCTACATTCAACCTTTACCACCAAAGTCTTTGAGAAATAAATGAAATTCAAAGTAGCTACAAGTGATTTTAGAAGTCAAACTAGTTTTATCATTCAAGAATGCCAGGATGATAACAGAGCCCTTTGGTGACTAGACACCTGCTGAATTTGTTTTAGGGTAGAGTTTGGGTTGGGGAAGAAAGAGGTACTTAAATTAGGATCTACCTGAGTATTTGGAAGGACAGATTATATGACAACAGTGGAAAGAGACTTTTGTAATCAAATAATTCAAAATATACTTTAGCTAAGTCCAGAGAAGTGAATGACTTGTGTAAGTTACATAGTTGGTTAAAGACAGATTTGATTTAGGAGTATATTTCACAACAGGTAGTTTTTATACACAGGCCACATTTCAGGACGATTTCATGATGAGACGATTCATGATGAAGCAGAGTGTTACAGTCTGTGTCTAAAATAAATTCAAAGTGTGCGTTTGGATTACTGAATACCAGGATAAAAGTGACAAACAAAAGCCATCAATTATCTAGAAGTATGTCCCTGCAGCATTTCTACCACGGACAGGGTATATTCTGAAAGGTTGTCCATAGGACCATTTGTTCTGAAGGTCAAAGTGACATTTTGCAATGGACTGCCAACTGACGGGAAGCAAGGGAGTTGATATATTTTTATTTTGATGCATAGCTTGTTCTTATCTATGAGAGTTCATAGGAGTGGGGCTTCTGGACCCGTTTTTTCTATCAGTAAGTAGATCGGCGATCTCATATTAAATGTTTAATCTCTGTCTCACTTTGGATTCCTTAGAAGCAGAGCCTGAGGCAAGGATTCAAGTGCGTATGATTTATTGAGGGAATCTTCTTAGGAGAAGGGCAGGGAGGGATGAAGGAAAAAGCAAATGAAGAAGCTAATTAAAGTGTCACAGCTGTTGTGTAGTTTCAGCCTGATCCCATGGAGAGGTTTGGGGCATGAAATGCAAAAAGGGATATCTGCGGGTGTTACTAGCTGAGGGTTGGCACATCACTTGCAAAAGTGGAGGTGGACAAGGAAGCATCAGCATCTACTACCAGGCTTATTTGAACCATTCTGTCCTGAAGATACGGTTTATTATTTAGACAATTACTGTGCCAGCAAATGAAACAAAGAAAGAAGGCCCACATGAAGTGTGTGGTCAGTGTTTGAGAAGGACTCAATACCGTAAGACGAAGTGCATGAGTTTTAGAGTCTGAAGTCTTCTTTTTCTATACACAAGTTCCAACTTTTCTCTAACAACATACTTTAAGAAAGCCCCAATCTCAGTGAGCCTCAGGCTTCTAATCTGTAAAATGGGGACAATGATAGCAACTGCCTCCTACAGCTGTTGTCCAATTCAAGTGAAACAATATATGTCAAACCACATGTATTATATTTGACATGAAAACAGAAGAACAAGAAACTAGCCTTATAGAAAGTTTTAAAATGTAAACTAGAAGAGTTTTCCATAAGAAACTCAAGTGGTTTGAAATATACAGATGTTTGTCCAAGTTGAGAGAGGTAATAATAGTAAAAGGAAGAATTAGAGTTGTCATTTCCCTAGGGTCCATAATGGATCAGGGACTTGACATTCATTTTCTCAGTGACTCCATGTCACTGTCCTATGTGGTGGCTACTGCTGTATTCTCATTGTATAGATTTCTTAACAGAGGCTTAATGTTGTTAAGAAATGACCTAATTTCATACTACTAGATATTTGACGAAAAGAATTTGAACTCAGACCTCTCTATTCACAAAATCTCAGCATTTAACTACTGTGGTTATCTTAGCAAAGGCCTTGTCTATCAAAATTGATATTGTTAAAAATTTATGAAGGAGGTTGTGAGGAATTATAATGAAGATGAAGATGCAGTTCATGCACTTTAGGAACTTTTCATTTGGTTGGGGACTTGCATTTATACCCTTTACTCTTTCTGTTTCCACACTCTAGCACATGTCTCCCTGGACACAATAAGAAATATTTCAGACAGGACACCACCACCATGTTGTGATTCTTGTTTTTGCAAGCTCTTAAAGCCTAAGATCCTCTAACTTTGCAGAAGAAAGATTAGTTAATGGATATAGGCCATTTTACTTTCTGCATTAATGGTAATAGAAATGCTCTTCAAGAACAACAGTCATACACCTTCTGCCCCAAAACGGAAAATTTTATGATAAGATGGGAAAGTTAATAAGGACAGAAAAATTGATTTGTCCCATTTAGCCAGATGAAAGCATACAATTTCTTCTTAATTGAGACTTTCTCTGATATGGCATAGACAAAATAAGTTTTAACTAGGGAAATTTCTAGTTGCAAGAAATTTTTAAAGCAGAAAGAAGGTATGATTTAATAATGTAGGACATTTTAAAACATATTTTTGTTAAAAAGTACAGAACAAAGGAGAAGAAATAATATGGTTATATAAAAGAATGCATTAATTTGAGATGTAGACATTCAACTGTTTTCAACAGTAGATAGAATCATAACTCTAGAGAAACTCAAGGGTATGACCAATAAACATGCTATATGGAGTATCCTTTACCAAAGAGTCAAATTTATGATTATGGGATCTGATTCATATCATGTGTATGTTGTAGGGTCATCTCCTACCTAAGCGGGAGAAATAAACAATTACTGTGGCAGAATCATTCAAAGTCTGGAACAATTCTTCATTTCTATAACATAAGTTTCTATGTTATTTTGTTCCCTATTATTTTTCCAGGTGATGGTCTTAGCTGAAATGAAGAAATCAAGTGTTATAAATATTTTTATCCTATGTCCCAAAGTAGCCACTGGCCCTTTTCCACCTTCTATTTAGGTAAATAGACTTCCACATTCACTTCTTACTTCCATAGATACAAATACATTTGGATACACTTAGCAATGTATTTATGTGTGTATATCTGTATATATGTTTATGTGTGTGCATGTGTGTATGTGTATGTGGTGTGTGTAAAATCAGAAGTAAGGTCATCCTCACAATGGTCAACATAAAGAGAACTCTGTGTAGACCAAGTGATCTCTGGTGTAGAATAACCTTTGGAACATAAGACTTGCAATGAGAAACAGACCCAGTTATTAATTCATGTGTTTACTGATGACTAAAATAGTTTCACAAGGTGAGTTTTGGGCACATATTTATTAATAAAATTTCAGAACAATTAATTTTTCAAAGTAAGAGATAGTGTAGACATTTCTATGAGCCCTACAGGTATAGTAGCTCACTTTTTGGCTCCTTGGATAGATCCTCTGGGACATAATGGCTGGTGCAAAGGGAGAAATGCAAGCCTTCTACTTTATCCACATCAACAGATATAATTACTCTCAAACAAGGCCTTTGCTGAATCCAATATGAAACATTTCAGTCCCTGGAAACACTATATATAAAGGATATTAGACGCAGTATGTCTATTGTTCATCTGCTAATGTCCCCAAATGTCACCAAGGTAATTACTTGGATGACATTTATGTGATGCAGCTGGACATTGTTAAAGTTAATATAAAACCTACCTTTGGCAACCACTTTATTTCCACCTACATCAAACTGTGGGTGCATGATCGCTTTTCTTGGGAGAACGCCCACCTCCCCCAGATGACATCTCTGCCCTCAGCTTTTTCTTCCTTTGCTCTCCACATTAATATCCAATGCAAAAGAAAAAGGAAAATAATGCTATATCATATATCTTTATATTAATATTTATGTTTGGAACTTTTAGAAATGTTTCTAAAAATAATTCACAAAATATAATAATGTTGATCTTTTCTCTGTTTTTTTTTTTTTCTTTTTCAGAAGCAGGTTTCTAATATACCCAGGAATCTAGATTCACAAAATGAAGATTGTCAAAAGTCCATAAATTTATATTCATTCTCAATATATTATTGGCAAAGCGAGATTTTTAAAATGTGTGTATCAGAAGAATATTATATTTTCAGAGACACAGATTACAAAATTTACCCCCAAACTCACATGCAAATTGGAGCTGTGCCTTCCGACTCAGAATTGTCCCCAGAAGATTGGTGGCCAGGCACTGGTACATGCCAATATCTTGATCTGTGTGGGGGCTACTGATTGCAAGACTGCCTCCATCCAACCTGTAGTGATAACTCATAGTAAAATCAATGTCTGTGCCATTTTGCTTCCACCTTCAAGGAAAAAAAATAAAATTATGCTTATAATATACAGAGTCAATCACTCTTTGACTTAAACAACATGTAGTTCTAATTCCTGAAACTATAAAAAACACCAAAAAACAAAACATGATTACATGTGGAAGGAATCCTACCAGTTTTATCAAAGGTGACTGTCTTGGTGGGTTCGGTGATGTCAGTAACTAGATTATTTGAAAGATATACTCTGTATATGTTACATTCACCCAAATGTATACAAAGAGGAAACAGAACTCTTGACATGAGAAGTAAAAATTAGACAGTCAGTCAATAATACTGGCCAACCTATTCTTTTAGCGACTTTTCAAATAACATATACCTTACCTGAACATCCACAACTGGTAGCACAAAATTGAATGTCAAAATGATTTAAAGATAGAAATTCAAGAAGCGTATATTAAAAATGGAAAGAATAATTTTACAATGCCAATTCAAGGCTGAAAACAAAACAATAATAATCTGACTACTTTAGAACATGATTGCCTCTGTTAGTATGTCACTTGCAAAATTAATCATGTTGAAAATATTTCAATGGTACTTAGAAATGCCAAACTAAAATTATACTTTAGCAAAGCAAATGCTGTTTGAGAGGTTTTTATTTTGAGAAGCAAACATTCTCTTGGCTTAGCTATTAGTCAACAATTCTTTAGTACATGAATTAACTAGCTGAAGGGTCTTAGAGGTATATTTACTTTCAAAGATTCCTAACTAGTTTTAGAAATTTTATTTGGTCATTTTTAAGACAAATGAATACCTGATAATTATCTCTAACCAGACTCACTTTTCCTACCTTGAAACTTTCAACTCCATCAAAATCTCCAAATATTGTGAAGCATGACTCTTACATATCTAATAAGATACATTCCTAGGGCACAGGCTGTATGTAGTTGCATAGACCATTTTTTAAAATAGACACTTAAAAATATTGAATAATGACAACCAATTGTACGTGTAGAAAAATATCTTTTCTCACTCATTGCTAGGTTCATGGCTGAGGTCTCTAAAAGGAAAGGAAGATTAATAAGACAAAAACATGTAATTTTATTTAATATAAATATTCCATGACACGAAAGCCTTCAGAATAAAATAATCCTAAAAAACAGGAAAACCTGTGTTTTTTTTTTTTTTTTGAGACAGAGTCTCGCTCTGTCGCCCAGGCTGGAGTGCAGTGGCCGGATCTCAGTTCACTGCAAGCTCTGCCTCCTGGGTTCATGCCATTCTCCGGCCTCAGCCTCCCGAGTATCTGGGACTACAGGCGCCCACCACCTCGCCCGGCTAGTTTTTTGCATTTTTTTTAGTAGAGAGGGAGATCGAGGATGGTCTCGATCTCCTGACCTCGTGATCCACCCGTCTCGGCCTCCCAAAGTGCTGAGATTACAGGCTTGAGCCACCGCGCCCGGCCAACCTGTGTGTTTTTAATGCTAGTTTTGATGAAGAGTAGACAGTCTTGCAGAAGTATGATTGTAAAAAGAGGGTATGATCTAATGGTAAGAAACTGACAGGAACTTAGCAAGGCTTTTTTTTCCCAGTTCTTCTTGGATTCTCTGTGTCTTTGAGGAGGAAAAGGGTGTTTCTTTCTTCTGGGTATAGAAAGGATACCTCTGGAATAAAGGTTTTATGACTTGCTTCAGAGAAGAAGAGTGAGGGGAAGGTGAGAATGATCTTCCTGCTTCTGCTGTTTTCTCACATGCCAAGATGCCATATTTTGAGGTGGTGTGTCCTAAACCCCATCACAGTCATCTAGGGAAACAAGTGAATGATCTTTTCCTATGGAATACAGCCAATTTCCAAACTGTGTTTTTTAGAGTTTTTGCCAGCTTTGCTATGATTCTCCCCTTTATAACAAAATCATATTAAAAATATTTTGGTGGCAGTGGTTAATTTTTTAAAAAATGGCATTTTACAGAATTAATTCAAAGAGGTTGGGCAGATGCCTGTAATCCCAGCATTTTGGGTGGCCGTGGTGGGCAGATAACTTGAGGACAGGAGTTTGGGACCAGCCTGGGCAACATGGCAAAACCCCGTCTCTACTAAAAATACAGAATTAATTCAAATGTCATTGACTTCTTCAGGTGCATCTTCAAACATCCCATGGGGGAGAATCTGACAAATGCCTACCAAAGTAGAAAAGAAATATAAACTTAGGTAATCCACTACCCTGTTAAAGACGTGATGTGATGGATCAGATATCAAATCAATCAAAGGTTTTGAACCAACTCTGTTAACGTTCAAATTATTTAGCCATTTCCTGCACACTTGAAAGTTGAAAGACAACAGTCAAAGAGTACATTTCATTTGCCTATATTTTCTGTGATCATTTTTTTCCTAGAGGAATTTGTAGAGGCTGCTCCTTGTTTTCAATATTAGGGTAAGAAAAAAGTAAAGAAAAACAAACAAAAAACAAAAATAAAACCCTTCAAAACTTTTCTTTCTTTAGGCCTCTCTCAAGACACCAATATTCTCCTTGCCAGCACTCTAATATAGTTTTTGATAATTTGCTTACAGGGCAGGATCTTTAGACTTCCATGTTCCCTATCGTTTTCAAAGCATAGGATATACCATACTTAGTTTGCCAGCTCTTTTTAATTTTGGAATCAATCACTGAAATAACTGCTGTCATCATTACATGCTCCTAATTAAGCTCAGTAATTGTTTTTCAACACAAATTCAAAGTTGTTGGCTTAGCTGCAGCAAATGAATTTTTCACAGTATCCCCATAATCATTCTGATCACTATGGTACAATGATTATTAAACTGCGCATATAGATCAGGGGTTCAACTCCTGGTGTGGGCTTTGTCCTAATTAATATGTCTAAATCAATGGAGAAACAGTATTAATGAATTCAAATGATTGTCATGCACACGTTTCTGATAGAATTGCATATTGACAAGTGTCATCCTATGATGCAACCTAGGAAGTGTGTTTTAAATGATTACTTTTAGCATCTGAATTAATATCATATTAGTTCCAGAAAACATAATGGATGTGAACTAAAACCTTGACCCTTTGTTGGGAAACATCCTTCACTTTTAAGTAGTTCAGTCCTGTGTCAAGAATAATGGCTGGGCCAGGCACGGTGGTTCACGCCTGTAATCCCAGCACTTTGACAGGCCAAAGCAGGTTGATTACCTGAGGTCAGGAGTTCGATACCAGCCTGGCCAAAATGGTGAAACCTCGTCTCTACTAAAAAAAAACACAAAAATTAGCAGGGCATGGTGGCACACGCTTGTAATCCCAACTACTCGAGAGGCTGAGGCAGGAGAATTGCTTGAGCCCAGGAGGCAGAGGTTGCAATAAGTTAAGATCGCACCACTGCACTCCAGCCTGGCTGACAGAGCAAGACTCTGTCTCAAAAACAAAAACAAAAACAAAAAAGAATAATGGTTGTGGGCTGTGTTTGTTGGCTGTCTTTCTGTAATGTGTGTGTGTTTTTGTGTGTGTGTGCGCGCGCGCGCATGTGCGGGCTTGTGCGTGTTGTTGTTTTTCAAAATTAGGCTTTGCTTTAGAATTACATGGTATGTTTGTTGAAAGTATGTGTTTCTTTTCTGAGTTTCATTTATTTTTAATTGACAAATAATGGTGGCACATATTTATAGGGAATAATGTGATGTTTTCATACATGTACACATTTTGTAATGATCAAATCAGAGTAATGAGCATATTCATTACCTCAAAAATCTATCATTTGTCTGTGGTGACAGCATTCAAAATCTTCTCTTCCAGCTATTTTGAAATATACAATACATTATCACTAACTATAGTCCCTCTACTGTGCAAACAAATCCCAGAACTTATTCCTCCTGTCTAAAGATCACTTTGCACCCTTTGATCCAGGTGTCTCCTTTCCCTTCCTGCCCCTCCCTGACTCAGCCTCTGGTAACCTCCATTCTACACTCTACTTCTATGAGTTGATTCTATGAAATCGACATTTTTTAGATTCCACATATGAGTGAGATCAGATGATATTTGTCTCTCTCTGCCTGGCTTATTCCTGAGCCCATCCCCAGACCTCTGACAGAGAACACCAAAATCTAAATTTTAAGTTTCTCTGGGTGATTGTGATGTACACTGAATTTGAGTCTGTCACCCCTGTGGAAAGAATCCTAGTCCTAACTTTAACATTCCCTTGCTGCATATACTTGAACAAGCCCTCTGATTTCTCCAGAAGTCATTTCACAAATTATACAATGTGCGCAATAATGTATATTCTGCTTATCTCACAGGATTGTTAAAAGGACCAAGTTGGGGGAAATGAATAAAAAGAATAGAAGGGCAGAGTGACCACATTTAAAGTTTTCTTTCTTAGAGGCCTAGAGCTTCTCCAGACTTAAGGTTATGTTCATGACTAGGGTAGAGTAGACTAAATTACAGAAAGGAGTCTCCTCTGGTGATGAGGTAGAGAGGATTGTCAGAAGTCCTTTTTTCTGATAGAGAGTATATCCGGTTTAGAAATAATTTATGTGCATGTTATTTCACTTTTCCAAATGAAATACATATTCTGAGATAGAACTAAGTTCATTGCTACATGATTTTGCTAGATTTTCCAGGTATAAGCAATCCTTCCAAAGCACCATCTTTGGGTAACCCATTTCTCTTCCCTTTGCACGGCTTCAGGGCTGGACTTCATATTCTCACGTGCTTTGTGATCTTTGAAAGAGTAAAGGAGGCGGGGGCGGTGGCTCAAGCCTGTAATCCCAGCACTTTGGGAGGCCGAGACGGGTGGATCATGAGGTCAGGAGATCGAGACCATCCTGGCTAACACGGTGAAACCCCGTCTCTACTAAAAAATACAAAAAACTAGCCAG
>NW_012098965.1:713036-717639 GCF_000951045.1 Mandrillus leucophaeus | reverse complement strand
AACTTGTAACGTGAAGGATCTTCTCCCAACAGATGAGTTTCGTTGGTTTGGGTATGATACAGACAAGGAAGCTTTAGTATGTGGAATGAGAAGACATGGTTCTTCAGTTCCTTTGTTGTAAAAAGAAGATGCTGAAGTTAGCTCAAAAAAATACAAGATAAGGTAGAACTGCCTTTAGCTTTGAAGTCATTTAGCTAATTAAGTGCATTTAAGTCATTTAATTAATTAATCGAGACAATTTTAGGATCTAAATAATTATGCACATCAACAGTGTATTTTTACTGCAAAATAAAATTAGGCTAAACCAGCTTATTTTGCCAAAATGAACTGACATTGTCACTTTTTGTGTGTGTCATTTCAACTTCATATCTAAAAAACAAGACTTAAAAAAATGCTTTTAAAACTCAAAGCTACAAAAGTTTAATAAGTATTTTCTTTTCCTGTATTAACACTACATATGAAGTTTTTACCAACTATCTTTATTATTTACCTATGTATATTTATGTATGCATATATTTTTAAATTTGTAAATTCCACCCACAATATGAATCAAATTCTGCCTTTGCTGCAACTTTGTAAATGAGAACAAAAACTTACTGACCCTTTCTCCCTATAATTCCACAAATAATATGTGAGAAACAAATATAGGTTTTTTTCCTTATTTGCCAAGAGTAAAAATTCCCTTTCTGCCTTAGAGGGTACATAGCTGTCTTCAACATATTTTTCTAAAATCAGTATTTTTGGGCCACCAGTGAAGTCACATAATTTTATCTGATGAAATAAATCTAGATATCCATCTTGATTCATTCTTTATAGAACATTTTCATAATCATTGTATATGTAGCAACTGAGGCTGCAGTTCCACATCGAGGTAGGGGTGGGAAATGCAAAATAAGCTTACATTTTAGTCTTTCAAGTTGAGGAAACAAATCTTTCTTTCCTTTCTCTTCATTTTTTTTCTTTCTTTTTATCTTTCTTTTCTCCCTGGCTTCCTGTCTTTCTCCCCTCTCTCTCCCCTTTCTCTCTCTCTCTCTCTCTCTCTCTCTCTCTCTCAGTTCTGACCACAATATGGCAATGCATGGCACCAATCTCAAGAATAAATGTTCTAAGCAGACCTAATTAGTAAGACAGAGACATAATTATGGTTACCTGGAGCTGATGGGTAGGCGCTTAATTATTGCCTAGAAAGTGGCATGAGGGAACACCCTGGGGTACTGGAAACGCCTATATCTTTATCTGAGTGATTGTCACATGGCTGCATAACCATAGAGAAATTTCTTGAGCTGTACACTACAAATTAGGACATTTTATAAAACATTTTATTTTGTGTATGTTTTGGTTCAGTGACAAAGAATAAAATAGTGTCATGCCCAGAGGTAGGATTTTACCTATAATGAGGTGAAGGGTAACCATTAGCAGCGCATTTCAGGATGACCTCAGATTTTGATAAATCCAAAGGAAAAATGACATCATGTGGCTCCTGAGTAAAAATAGGACGGCTTAAAAGTCCATCACCTGGGAAAAGAAAAGAAAAAAATCACATGAAAATAAAAAAAAAAAAAAAAAACATGGCCCTGTTTTGAATGCAAGTCTATATTAAATATAAATTCAATATACATATTTAAAATGATTTTATTTTAAAACAATCTCAGATTTACAGAAAATATTATAAAAATGGACACAGAATTTTTTTCTCTTGTAAACCAGTCCCCTATTACCCTAATAATTTAGTTTATATTTCCAACAAACAAGGGGCATAACACCCCCAAAACCAGCAATAACAAGAAATTAAGATTGATTCAGCACTAAACATCTAATCTTCAGGTCCCATTCTTCATTTTTTCTAATAAAATACTTTTTTTGTTGTTTTGTTTTTATTGTAGAGACAGTGTCTCACTCTGTCACCCAAGCTAAAGTGCAGGAGTATGATCGTAGCTCACTGCAGTCTCTAACTCCTGGACTCAAGTGATCCTCCCATATCAGCCTCCCAAGTAGTTAGAACCACAGGTGCCTGCCACCATGCCTGGCTATACGGAGTCACCTCGTGTTGTCCAAGCTGGTCTCAAACTCCTGACCTCAAGCCATTCTCCTACCTTAGCCTCCCAAAGTGCTGGGATTACAGGCTTAAGCCACTGTGTCTGGCTCCCAATAAAATCTTTTAAACCAAAAGAATCCAGTTGATAATTTTTTTTTAAATTATTTATTTATTTATTTATTTATTTATTTTTAGGCAGATTGTTATTCTGTTATACAGACTAAAGTTCAGTAGCACAATCACAGCAGCCTCAACCTCCTGGGCTCAGGTGAACCTTCCACCTAGGCTTCCTGGGTTAATTTTTGCCACCATGCCAGTTTAATTTTTGTTTTTTTGTAGAGATGGTGTTTTACCATGTTGCCAGTCTGGTCTTAAAATTCTGGGCTCAAGCATTCTATTCACCTCGGCCTCCCAGTGTGCTGGGATTACAGGTATGACCCACCATGCCTGGACTCTCTTAATTATGTCTCTTTAGTCTATTTCTATCTGAAACAATTCCCCAGTCTTTCCTTGATTTCCCTGACTTTAACACCTTAGATCACAAGGTGGTTATTTGGTAAAGTTTCACCTAATTTGGGCTTGTCTGAATAGTCAGGTATCAACGGCAAGTCACAGACTCTTCCCTGTAGGGGTAGGAGCTATATGCCAAGGGCACATATAATAAAAGGGTCTGTAAAGATGTTTAAAAATAATCATAAAAGTAGTAAAAATTGGCATTAAAATATCACTATAAAAAAGACTTCTCCCAGCCAGCAAGTACACTGATCCCATTGTCTTGCCCTCTCTTCCTCTAGCCCCTCCTCCTTTACTGGATACACCAGTGGAGGTAATAAAACACTTTCGTTATAATTCGATTCAGGATGCTGTGCTCTTTATGTTGCATTCTGTCAGGTAGAAGGTTAAGACTTCTATTTGTCCCATTGCTCTTGAAGTTAAATAATCTTTTGACTAAGGTGGTGCCTGTCAAACTTCTCCAGTATAAAAGTATTTATTTTTTTTTCTTTGTAATTAGTGTTTTGTGGCTAGGGACTTTAGACAATGCAAATATGCCTCATTGGACATTTAAACTTTTTATTCATATATTTCTATGGGGATGACCTGCTTTATCGGTGTGAATTCAAGCTTTCTTATTTTGGTCAATGAGTTATAATACATTTGCTATTTATTCAGTGCTTTCAAATGGCCTGCCCTTTGGCGTATACTTATCATTCTTTGAATTTTTCCTATCTGATACAAGAAAGAGTTCCAGGATTATCTTGTATTTCACGTGCTCTGCCAGCACAGTAGCCTTTGTTGTTGTTGTTGTTGTTAAAAACAAAAACAAAACAAAAAAACCCTGGTTTCCTTTATTTGAGATTGGTATTTAGAAACCATTATGAGAATGCTCAATGTATTCATTTTTATTGAGCTGCTCTTGCCCTGAGCCTTTCAGCAGATTTGTGTGTGTGCATAGATTTTATATGTGTATGTGTTGTGTTCATTTACGGTGATTTATAGTTTTCCTCTATATTTGCAACTCCCATTTAGACTGTGAGAAATCCGGTGCCCATTGTCTTTGACATATTTATGCATTTGCTCAATTCTCCTGTATGTGACTAGTCTCCTATTACTGTCAGCATCCTCTTCTGCCTGCTCAGGTCCTGATGTCCACTCCCAGTGTTACTCCCACACCTGCCCTGACACCACTTGCTGGGCGGTTCGTCCCTCCTCACCTCATTCAGATTCTGATCCTGTTTAGGGTCTGCCTCCAGTGTGGATGCCCTCCTACACCCCACTCACGCTCTAACACTTGGTACACACATATTCCTGAATGGATAGCTTTCTCACATCAT
The DNA here is from genome assembly GCF_000951045.1 of Mandrillus leucophaeus. Taxonomy (NCBI): domain Eukaryota; kingdom Metazoa; phylum Chordata; class Mammalia; order Primates; family Cercopithecidae; genus Mandrillus; species Mandrillus leucophaeus. The sequence goes on along the minus strand of NW_012098965.1, from coordinate 713,772 downwards.
TCAGATTGCACGGGAGCTCTCTTCCCCCCAGAAACCACCCTCTTTCTCCTCAGCTCCAACACCAGACTCCAGGCTTCTGCCTTCAGCACCCTTCCCTAACAATGGAACCCTCCTCCCCCTCCTCAGGCTCGGATACCCTCTGCCAGGCCACCCCACCACAGGCATAGACCTTACTTGGTCTCACCTTACTTGGGCTCTGCCACTCACACCAAGTCACCACTGCCCTAACCCCTGTCCTGCATGGATGCCTCTCTCACCCCACTCAGGTTCCAGCATCTCAGACTGGGCTGCTGTGGCTCTGCTCTCCCACATGCACATGGATGCCTACCTCACTCAGCTCCAATTCATGGCATTTGGACTAAATTGCTATGAAAGAAAGGGAAGGGGAAGAGGAGGAGGAAGAGCTTAGTACTCACATGTAAGGTGAAATTCTGTGGTTTTTATTTTTTAATATCCTGAAAGAAACCAAAATATTTCTTCCCCAAATTTTGAGGATTGTTGAGTTAAAGGTACTGAAAAGGCAGGAGAACACCCGGCCTCAGCCTCTGTTTGCTTGATGGCAGGACATCCATGTTTCCTTCCTGGAGACAGCACTTGCTATCAGCCCAGAGAAGGCACCAGCAGGCACCAGGAGGCACCAGAGGATTCTGAGAACAGATTTTACTGTCCTCTGACATTTGCCCACCTTTTAAAGGACTAAAACTGTTCTTTCCTTTGCCTTGTTACTAGGTAGAAT
>NW_012098965.1:709461-711966 GCF_000951045.1 Mandrillus leucophaeus | reverse complement strand
CTTTTATGTTGCTTTACACTATACCCAAGTAACCTCAAATAATGTTAGAATTTGTGAATTTTAAAGGCTTTCCTTCTAAGACCCACACATGCACACACACACACAATCTAAGGTGAATATAGTTGTGAGGCTTTTTAGAAAATAAAATTTAAGTTAGAAAGGGTCATATTAAAACTAAAATTTTACATTTTGTTGCTAATGCACATTATCTGATATACCTCTGTCCTTTGCTTTATTGGGTCTGAGTCTGACATTTAAGCATTAAAATCTTAATTCTTTCCTCACTCTCTTTCCACAGTTTCTTGCCTATGAGTAAGGGGAACAACAGACCCTGGGGTCTGCTGGAGGATGGAGGATGGGAGGAGAGAGAGGATCAGGAAAAATAACTAATAAGCACCAGGGTTAGTGCCTGGATGATGAAATAATTTGTACAACAAACCCCCATGTCAAAGATTTATCTATAAAACAAACCTGCATATGTACCCCTGAACTTAAAAGTTAAAAAATAAAGAAATGAGCCAAACCAGGTTATGGGGGCTGGAAATAAGTACCTAAGTTACTTGTCTTTAGCCTTTTAGCTTAGAAGTGTCTTAGAAATAAAAGCCATTTAACAACATTGAAAAATGTCGTCTTTATTCTGTGTATTTTTTCACAGATAAAACTAATTAGCAAATTATCTTGAGAACCTATTTTATATCCTTCTACCTTTTAAAAGCCAATAGATATTTTATATAAATATGTAATTTATTTATTTATGTGTCCATCTTATATTCAGCAAACTTTCACAAAAAGGTGTAGGAATTCTTATATTCTTTCTCTCCTAACCCCTAGGATCAACCTAATTAGCTCTCAAACATAAAATTACTACTTTAAGTATTAGGTGATCTCAATAAATGTATTAATCAAATTTTCATATATTTAACCATATATTAAACTAATAAGACAGCTATCATTTAAGAAAAACTAACAAATCAACGAACTCTGAATTGAGTGTCCTGAACTTGTAACGTGAAGGATCTTCTCCCAACAGATGAGTTTCGTTGGTTTGGGTATGATACAGACAAGGAAGCTTTAGTATGTGGAATGAGAAGACATGGTTCTTCAGTTCCTTTGTTGTAAAAAGAAGATGCTGAAGTTAGCTCAAAAAAATACAAGATAAGGTAGAACTGCCTTTAGCTTTGAAGTCATTTAGCTAATTAAGTGCATTTAAGTCATTTAATTAATTAATCGAGACAATTTTAGGATCTAAATAATTATGCACATCAACAGTGTATTTTTACTGCAAAATAAAATTAGGCTAAACCAGCTTATTTTGCCAAAATGAACTGACATTGTCACTTTTTGTGTGTGTCATTTCAACTTCATATCTAAAAAACAAGACTTAAAAAAATGCTTTTAAAACTCAAAGCTACAAAAGTTTAATAAGTATTTTCTTTTCCTGTATTAACACTACATATGAAGTTTTTACCAACTATCTTTATTATTTACCTATGTATATTTATGTATGCATATATTTTTAAATTTGTAAATTCCACCCACAATATGAATCAAATTCTGCCTTTGCTGCAACTTTGTAAATGAGAACAAAAACTTACTGACCCTTTCTCCCTATAATTCCACAAATAATATGTGAGAAACAAATATAGGTTTTTTTCCTTATTTGCCAAGAGTAAAAATTCCCTTTCTGCCTTAGAGGGTACATAGCTGTCTTCAACATATTTTTCTAAAATCAGTATTTTTGGGCCACCAGTGAAGTCACATAATTTTATCTGATGAAATAAATCTAGATATCCATCTTGATTCATTCTTTATAGAACATTTTCATAATCATTGTATATGTAGCAACTGAGGCTGCAGTTCCACATCGAGGTAGGGGTGGGAAATGCAAAATAAGCTTACATTTTAGTCTTTCAAGTTGAGGAAACAAATCTTTCTTTCCTTTCTCTTCATTTTTTTTCTTTCTTTTTATCTTTCTTTTCTCCCTGGCTTCCTGTCTTTCTCCCCTCTCTCTCCCCTTTCTCTCTCTCTCTCTCTCTCTCTCTCTCTCTCTCAGTTCTGACCACAATATGGCAATGCATGGCACCAATCTCAAGAATAAATGTTCTAAGCAGACCTAATTAGTAAGACAGAGACATAATTATGGTTACCTGGAGCTGATGGGTAGGCGCTTAATTATTGCCTAGAAAGTGGCATGAGGGAACACCCTGGGGTACTGGAAACGCCTATATCTTTATCTGAGTGATTGTCACATGGCTGCATAACCATAGAGAAATTTCTTGAGCTGTACACTACAAATTAGGACATTTTATAAAACATTTTATTTTGTGTATGTTTTGGTTCAGTGACAAAGAATAAAATAGTGTCATGCCCAGAGGTAGGATTTTACCTATAATGAGGTGAAGGGTAACCATTAGCAGCGCATTTCAGGATGACCTCAGATTTTGATAAATCCAAAGGAAAAATGACATCATGTGGCTCCTGAGTAAAAATAGGACGGCTTAAAAG
>NW_012098965.1:702922-705021 GCF_000951045.1 Mandrillus leucophaeus | reverse complement strand
AAGGTACTGAAAAGGCAGGAGAACACCCGGCCTCAGCCTCTGTTTGCTTGATGGCAGGACATCCATGTTTCCTTCCTGGAGACAGCACTTGCTATCAGCCCAGAGAAGGCACCAGCAGGCACCAGGAGGCACCAGAGGATTCTGAGAACAGATTTTACTGTCCTCTGACATTTGCCCACCTTTTAAAGGACTAAAACTGTTCTTTCCTTTGCCTTGTTACTATGTAGAATTTATGGCTTTTTGATAAAATATTATTGAAACATCACCCCAAGCCACTGCCTTGAGAGAAATACTTTTGAATTGAGGTCTCTTGGTATGACGGGTCCAGCATGTGTTAATACATTTCTGCTTTTCTTTTGTTAATTTGATTTTTGTTTGTAGGAGAGTGTCTCAACTAAAAACGTAAAAAGGGAAATAAAAGAAATTATGTTTTCTCCCCTACAGTGCAATGCGCATCGAGCGTAAACCTGATCATGTTAGGACTTAATCTGAAGTCCAGTCTGTAACTCTCATAATTGTACTTGAGTGATATGTGAGGTTGCTTCTCCTATATTAACCCATAGTCATTTCCTTCTATATCAACCACAGCACCAAAGAACCTCAAAGTTGGCAGATCTTTTACAAACCCTTCAGGTGAGACTTCTTGGTTGGAAACACAATAGAGCTACTGGTTAAGAATGTGTGCTCTGGAATCAAATGGGCCTCAGGGGATTTAAGCAATCTTCTGTGTCCTTGTTATTAAAATAGATGCAACGTCTCTATCAGATGGTTGTTTTGAGATTTAATAATATATTGTTTATAAAATATGTCACATTGTGCCTCATAATGAGTAGATATATAGTCACCAAATTATGACAATCATCAGCATCACCATCATCATCCATCATCATTAGTACAGAGAAGGAAATTGAAACCCAGGAAGTTGAATCATCTTTTCCAAATTTACCATCTGTCTTAAGAGAGAGCAAGAGATTAAACTTTAGTTTCCTGATTCTCTCTCTGTTGTTTTCACCATACACTCAGATCTGCTACCATATCATTAGTCTTCTAAAATACTTGCAATTGGGTAAAATAAGCTCTTTTATTAACTTCATCTTAAAATTGTAATTTTGGTACCTCCCATCACTGACATAGAAGTGTAGATAGATAGAGGTTCTAATTCTAGCCTTGTCAGTTACTGGCTTCCCAGTGCTGGACAAGTTACTTTACCACTCTTGTTCTCTGATATCTCAGCTGTTAAAGGAGGATAATATGTCATATATCTTAGTGTTCCTGTAAATGATGATTGAGCAAGTGGATTGAAGATGCTTTACCGACTTTTCTTACATCAATGCCTAATGAAATGTGCAAGACACTGTGAGTACAAATAACAAACAAACAGAAATTAACAATGCCTGAAAAGAAAAGGAACGTATCCTGACAAAATTACTTAAAGAAAAAACCAAAAACAACTGTGGAATAAAAACAGTCTGGTCAGGCTCAGAGAAGGGAAGGAGTTCTTGATTTCCTAATGTTGTCCTCAAAACCTATAGAAATTACTGGTGAAATAACAGCATCCTGAGAATTCTCATTATAACTTCTGAATCCGGAGATAAGCAGATTCGTAGGTACATAGATGGAAGGGTCTTATCTTTTTCTTTTACCTCTTCGTGGCTGAAGAGCAATGAAAAGGACTTCTGGGCAGCAACAACAACAACAACAACAAAAGGTAAAGTGGGGGATATATGGATAGTAAACTTGACTCTATGTAACCAATTAATAATGTCATGCCCATGCACTCAGGGGTGAAGCCTCTGAAGCTCATTAGAAAAGTACTGCATCTTCCTGTGAAGTATACCGATGTCTCTTCCAACAATAATCTTGCTACAATTCATTAAAAAATAAATCTTAGGATAGAGAGAAGCACCCAGGTATCCCAAAGAGGTTGAACTTTTCTTGGCTCCATCATTCTCTCAGGCTACAAAACATGGGTACTCACGATATATCCCGTCTCCAAACCGGAGCTAAGAAGGAGAAAAAAAAATGTTCCCAGATTTAATAAAAAGAAAGTTCAAAAATATATATTTCCCCATTAAGTAAAAAGTGAATTTTCTGTACAC
>NW_012098965.1:660882-699942 GCF_000951045.1 Mandrillus leucophaeus | reverse complement strand
CTTAAAATTGTAATTTTGGTACCTCCCATCACTGACATAGAAGTGTAGATAGATAGAGGTTCTAATTCTAGCCTTGTCAGTTACTGGCTTCCCAGTGCTGGACAAGTTACTTTACCACTCTTGTTCTCTGATATCTCAGCTGTTAAAGGAGGATAATATGTCATATATCTTAGTGTTCCTGTAAATGATGATTGAGCAAGTGGATTGAAGATGCTTTACCGACTTTTCTTACATCAATGCCTAATGAAATGTGCAAGACACTGTGAGTACAAATAACAAACAAACAGAAATTAACAATGCCTGAAAAGAAAAGGAACGTATCCTGACAAAATTACTTAAAGAAAAAACCAAAAACAACTGTGGAATAAAAACAGTCTGGTCAGGCTCAGAGAAGGGAAGGAGTTCTTGATTTCCTAATGTTGTCCTCAAAACCTATAGAAATTACTGGTGAAATAACAGCATCCTGAGAATTCTCATTATAACTTCTGAATCCGGAGATAAGCAGATTCGTAGGTACATAGATGGAAGGGTCTTATCTTTTTCTTTTACCTCTTCGTGGCTGAAGAGCAATGAAAAGGACTTCTGGGCAGCAACAACAACAACAACAACAAAAGGTAAAGTGGGGGATATATGGATAGTAAACTTGACTCTATGTAACCAATTAATAATGTCATGCCCATGCACTCAGGGGTGAAGCCTCTGAAGCTCATTAGAAAAGTACTGCATCTTCCTGTGAAGTATACCGATGTCTCTTCCAACAATAATCTTGCTACAATTCATTAAAAAATAAATCTTAGGATAGAGAGAAGCACCCAGGTATCCCAAAGAGGTTGAACTTTTCTTGGCTCCATCATTCTCTCAGGCTACAAAACATGGGTACTCACGATATATCCCGTCTCCAAACCGGAGCTAAGAAGGAGAAAAAAAAATGTTCCCAGATTTAATAAAAAGAAAGTTCAAAAATATATATTTCCCCATTAAGTAAAAAGTGAATTTTCTGTACACAGTTTCTCAAGCATGAACAATATGAAAAGAAATGGAATAGTAACTATGCAAATATACTGCAGCAATAAAAGAGTAAAACATGGCATGACTGAGACAGGTAAAATACTCAGTCTAGAAGAAAACACAACTCAAGAAAACCTAGGGAATTTCTCAAAAAGGTTTTATGCTATAGAATAAGAACATGAGTTTTTAAAAATAGTATAACAATGTCAATATGAAAAAAATACACAGACAATAGAATCAGATAAATTTGGAGACCGTAAACCTAAGGATGCAAATTGTAACCCAGGCAGCATCAATCAATAACAAATAAATCAATTGGAATAGGCAAGCAACAAAACAAACACCCACTGAAAGTCACATTACTGCTATAATGTTTTGAGATGATTGTAATTATCTCACATAATTTGAAAAAAGCACAGATAATAAAACAATGAGGAAAAGGTAGTGGATAAGAAACATAGATAAAGATGATTCAATATAAAGATCCTTGATGTCACTGAGTTACAGAATCAAACACATGTCTCAGTAAATACCATTAAGAAAAGTTACTATAAATGGAAAGAACATGTTCCAGAAATATTTGAAAGAGTGAGTACTCAACACAAAAGCATTTGCTGATTAAGTGACTAATATTTGAAGAACATCAGGAGGAAGCTTCTTTAGGAAGACTGGGCAGAAATAGCAAGCTAAGTAAAAGAGTGAAAGGATGGGCACGGTGGCTCATGCTTGTAATCCCTGCACTTTGGGAGATCAAGACAGAAGGATTACTTGAGGCCAGGAGTTTGAGAATGAGCCTGGATACCATAGGAAGACCCTGTCTCTACCAAAAACAAAAAGAAAAGAAAAACTAGCAGTGGTGGGTGCCTGTAGTCCCAGCTACTTGGGAGACGAGGTGGGAGAATCTCGAGCTCAGGAATTTAAGGCTGCAGTGAACTATGATCACACTGCTGTACTATGGCCTGGGTGACAGAGCAAGATCCCATCACACACACATACGCACACAGAGTGAAAGAGAAAACTCACAATAAGCTGGGATTTGAAACAGTACCATTTTATACCAGAAAACAAGGAATAAAAGTCTACAAATATTCTGAATGAAAGGGTGACATGAGTATTATCACCAATATATCTTTCAAATGTGATGGCGTCTGAGCCGGGCGCGGTGGCTCACGCATGTAATCCCAGCACTTTGGGAGGCGGAGGCGGGTGGATCGCCTGAGGTTAGGAGATTAAGACCAGCCCGGCCAACATAGTGAAACCCCATCTCTACTAAAAATACAAAAAAATATCTGGGCATGGTGGTGGGCGCCTGTAATCCCAGCTACTAGGGAGGCTGAGGCAGGAGAATCTCTTGAACCTAGGAGCAGAGGTTGCCGTGAGCTGAGATCGTGCTATTGCACTCCAGCCTGGGCAACAAGAGCGAAACTCCATCTCAAACAAACAAACAAACAAACAAACAAACAAAAAATGGCATCCAACAAATACATTTGAACATTTAAAGAAAACTCATGTAAAAAAGCTACTATGAAAAATAACAGATGATTATTCTTTTTTTTTTTTTTTTTTTTTGAGACGGAGTCTCGCTCTGTCGCCCAGGCTGGAGTGCAGTGGCCGGATCTCAGCTCACTGCAAGCTCCGCCTCCCGGGTTTACTCCATTCTCCTGCCTCAGCCTCCCGAGTAGCTGGGACTACAGGCGCCCGCCGCCACACCAGGCTAATTTTTTGCATTTTTAGTAGAGACGGGGTTTCACCGTGTTAGCCAGGATGGTCTCAATCTCCTGACCTTGTGATCCGCCCGCCTCAGCCTCCCAAAGTGCGGGGATTACAGGCGTGAGACACCGCGCCCGGCCCAGATGATTATTCTTAAAGAGCTCACGTAACAATGAAAGCCATTCAATTAAATATGAATCAATATACAGATCTTGAGAATGAAGGAGGAATAATGGGACACACACAGAATACATTCAAACACAAACTTATACTTAAGAACTCTGTTAGTTTTAGTTATAGAACAGAATATAAATGCTACAAGCTCGATAACAAAATAGGAAAATGAGAAGTGAATGAAGGAATATAATTAGAAATGTATGAGCGCTAGTATCATCTTTCATAGCAAAAATTCTATAGATACATACATGTACACATATATACATATAATATTATTGTATTTATACAAACAAAGGCACTCTCACCTCTTTGTATCATCCGTTGTATCTTTTAACCTTAGAGAAATCATTTAAAAAATTTATTTTTGTCTCACATCATTTATTAGAAGTTCAAATTATTCATCATTTTTACTTTGTTTTATTCTATTTTCTTTTACTAAAATAAAATTTAATCTTGATTTTAAAGTAGTGTCTATGATGATCTCATTTTTATAAAGTATTTGTATTCTTCTTTGCTATTATCTATACATGAATACAGTGTATCGTCTCTGTATTTATATATAGAGAAAGAAGGCTATAATTTTACCAAATATTAATAATTTTTATTTTTAGAGAAAGTTTTATTGGACATAGGTTTTTTATTTTCTTTGCATATTTTTTCATAGTTTGAATGATTAAAATAAAAATGCATTATATTAAAGAAGCATCACATTTTTTAAAAATGAAGAAAAGAGACAGGAAATAAATATGCTGAGATGGTAACTTAATTTTTGATGGTGGGAGTTTGAATGACTTTTTTGCAGATCTCCATAAAATCTCTTTAAAATCTCCAACACCCTACCTCCTGCACAAAAAAGAAAACCTGGTTGAAATAATGCATATTAAGCAACATACATTATGCCAGGCACAAAACAAGCACGCAATAAATGCTAATTCATTTGCTTTCCTTTACTTTCACTCAGAGAAAAGTCTGGTTTAAACTTCATGTAGTCCAAATTGGGGGTATAACTTTGCTTAATAATATCTTATATTTGTGAGAATGATTAGTGGCTTTCAAAAAATATATACATGCAGCAGTTTCCAAAATAAATCCCTGTGATGCCTTTTGTGAGATGCACATTTCTGTTCCCATTTGATAGATGAGAAACTTAACCCTAAAGACATTTTTCTAACAAACTTTAGGTCATTTTGAAAGACACAGAAGTTTGGTCTTGTTGAATTATCATCAGTCAGTTGATATCATTCTTTATTTTCATTTATATTTGTTATGAACTTTTTAGGAGCTTGAATTTATACCACTTGATAAGTAAAAAGTCTAGTTTCAACTAATTGTTTAATATATTTTGGTAAATTGTTAGATTTTCCTCATACCTTAATGAAAGATGATTAAATAACAGCACGTCTTTATTGTTTTGCCTATACTATCAGAAAGCAAGAACAATGTTGGCTTTCTGTACAGGAACAGCTGAAAACATGTGACAATATAATATCAAAAACAAGAAATCAAAATGCATTTTCAAATACTTTTGCTTTAAGAATATATTTGGGAATAAGTATGGTGTTGGTATTTTTGAGCCACTGTAACAATTAGTGAGTAATTGTATTGAAGACACATACTACTATACAATCACCCATGATTATAATGGTACTCTCTACAAAATGTTTTATTAGAGAGGCTGGGCATGGTGGCTCACACCTGTAATCTCTACACTTTGGGAGGCCAAGACAGGCAGATTGCTTGAGTCCAGGAATTCAAGACCTTATCTCAAAAAAAAAAAAAAAAAAATTTTATTTGGCAGTAAGACAAGAACGTTGGAATAGGTAGACACTGAAAAATAAATGTTTCTAAGTGATAATTAAATAAAAATTGTACAATATTGTCGAAAATGCATATAGGGTTCTGTCCTACCTTTCTTCTATAGAATTAAAAAGTTAATTGCATTATCTGACTACAATATTAGATCTAACCTACCAGTATCTAACGTTCATTATTATTCCCTAAATACTGAGAACTTTTTATTCTAATGCAGTCACTTTCTGGCATTTCTGAATCGCCCATGAACCATTTCATGGAGAAATAGCTCTTAAACTATGGAGATCCTTAAAGGCATGTTCAATCTGCTTTAGGCCATTCCTTGGGCCATGACTGACTGGACGAGAAGTGAATATGTTCTTCTTGGACTCTTGTGTTTTTCTCTCCCAAGAATTTAGATATAATATTAAGAGATGCTAGTCTCTGCTGGTTGCTTGAGCAGAGATGAGGATGTTCATAACTCTTATAATATCCATCATCCATAAAACTCACGAAGAGGTAGAGAATACCAGTCTACAGAAAGGCAGATAAGTAGATAGTAGAGAGAGAGGGTGGGGGAACAGAATGATGGAGAGAATGAGTAATTTAGAGGAGAGAGACTTTATTCCCTGAATTTTTAGATCTTTGGTTTCGTCTAGTGAGATCTGCCTCTAGGTTACATGAACCACTAACTGTATGGTTTCTGTTTCTTACAACTAAAACAGCTTTGAGAAAGACAGCTTTAAATAAACCATAGAAAGGGACCGTGTTTTGCTGCTTTTCCTCTCCAGAACTACAAAAGTACAGACAACCAGGGCTTTTAGAGGAAATCATAAGGGGAAACTCACATACATTAGAAAGCCTGTATCTAAAAGAACACAGAACTAAAAGTCATATTATTTTTGGTTCTACCTGAATCACATTGTATGAGCCTGGGCAAATTTCAGGTTTCACTCAGGGATAAGACTAGAGAGCTCCAAGATCATAGCCAGATATAAAGTACCTAAGATCTTTCTGTGTTAGAATTTTGTCCCTCCCAATATATTTCCCCAACCCGACTCCAGGAGCCTCCAGAATATCTTCTACTGCAGAAGTCTAATTTGCACAAATGTTGCAATGCCTTTGAGGATTTTCCATTTGTGTGAGTTGGGGCTATGAGCTGGGACATTGCATATTGGTTAGGCAGCTGATGAAAGGGAGAACCTGGAAGTCAGTGAGTCAGCAGTGGGTCATATTTACACTGAATGGTGGGGAAAGTCCCCCAGGGCATGTGAGGGTCACTGAAAAAGTATTCCTATGCCCAAAAGGAAAGTGCCATTAAAAAGCAAATAAAAAACATCATTCCAGATCAAGGAAGATATCAGGGAAGTAAGAAAATGTTTTATATTTTAATAACTTTAATGGCAATTGTGTTCTGCCTTTTGAACAAGGGACCTCCCATGTTCATTTGTATTGGGGGCTGCAAATAATGTAGTTGAACCTGACTAAAACTTAAAGACATTAAATAATTAGCTCAAAATCACATCCTTATTAATAGTCCAGAGCTGGCATTCAAATCCAGGTTTGACTCCAAGTCCAGAGTGACACAAATTATACATCCACTTGAGTTCCACATACTTTCAGTACTATAAAAGCTCTACCCTCCCTGATTTATTTTTCTTCTATTATCAAGCTTCTACTTTAGTTTTTCAGACTCATACTCTTTAACCTCTAGAGCTTAACCTAGACTAAACTCACTTAGTATCTTTCTTGGAATGCAGGTTCTATAAAGAATTAAGCCTTTTTCCCTTCCCTTCCCTTCCCTTCCCTTCCCTTCTCTTCCCTTCCCTTCCCTTCCCTTCCCTTCCCTTTCTTCCTTCCTCCTCCCCTTACCACATGTATCTATCTTTTATCAATTTTCTTTACACTTCCAGTCAAGTCACAAAATTTTAAAATAGAAAGAATACTTAGAGAAATGTTTGCCTAATTTACAGGAAACAACAACAACAACAACAAAGAGAAAAAGTAATTCTAGAGGGGTCAAGTGTCCTACTTAAGAACTAGAGGCAGACCGGAGTTTTAAATCAGAAGACCAAGCTCTGAACTGAGATCCCACTACCTGTTGATGTTTAGCTTTTGAAGGGTTTTATGTAGTGAAGATATGTCAGACTTATTTTACAGGAGAAAGAATAAAGGAAAAAAGGAAACTTTGTCAGCTATGTTCAAAAATAAAGATGATAAAGCTAGAGTTTTAAAAATAGTTATGAAATTATTGTATTAGTGTAAGTAGAGATATACATCTTACTAAGGTGGTGGGAGCAAGAATTGAAAGCAAAGGTAAAAGGTGATTTGCCAATTAACTGAATGTGGGAGCATGATTAAAGGAAAAGGAAACAGTAAGGATTGCTCAGAGATTTGTTGTTTTTCAACATAGAGGAATAAAGAAAAGAGGAATGTTTGTCCTACAAAAAAATACTAATACAGATATAAAGATATTTACGGTCGCTGGAGCTTACAGGTTTAGCTGTCCAACCAACAACTGGAGACACTGATATTGCTCAGTATTAAGGGCTGGCATGGGAGACTGATTTTTGAATTGTTGCTTTTAAAATTGTAATAAAAAGAAATTTTTATTGTAATAATCATTTGATAATAATACTTTCAACAAATGTATTTGGAATTATTTCAAAACTATATGTCCAAAACAGCTTGAACATCAAGCATCAGTTAGATTCAAGCCATACTTGAAATCAGCACTCATTTCACAAGATGCAAAGCTGGACTGTGTCTATGGACTGGACACTCAGTGGCCTCTTACTCTATAACACTGAAGATGTGAAGAAGAGGAGCTGCACAGTCAGTCACCTGACAGTGGCCATGCTTGTTATTTCTTACATGCAGTAGACATTTGAGAAGACGATTCTTAATGTGAAGGCAGCTTTTAACATAATGGAGTCATTCTGGTTATTTTTATGTTACTCTAGCAGAATGAACTAATGGTATATGCATGGTGTAAAGTTGAAGATCTGCAGTATTTCAGTCCAGTCAGACATCTATGGTGACCTTATGATTTGAGGTTAAGCATTAAACCTGCCTGAAAAGTATATGCCATATTGGAAGTGGCATGCAGATCATAAAGTAAATTATAAGAAGAAGAGTTCATTAGCATATATTTCACATTCTGTTGATCTCTTTAGGTTAAAGCCAGACCAAAATGAAATTCTACATCATTGCTTATCTAGATATTGCCAGCACACAGTGATAAATCCAACATAAGTAAACTCAACCAACTTTTATTAGCTCTAACCCTGTGTTGAACCTTCTTTATGCACTGACAATGCAAAAATAAATAAGTGGATTACATTCAAGAAGTTGACACTCAAATAAGAGTAATTTGGGAGCATAGTAAGTACCAGGAATAAAGTTAAACTTGTACATGAATTATCTTATTTGGTCCTTTCAAGAACTCTATGAGGCAGATTTTAGCATTTCCATTTCAAAGATGAAGAAAATGAGGTTTAGAGAATGGAAATAACTTGCTCTACATCAAATGGCTAAAGAGCGGTTGGGCTCAATTTTGAATGTAGGCAAACTGACTCCAGAACTCATACTGTAAATCACTATGATATATACTCCAGAAAGGGAAGCCAATAAGAAAACAATTAACAAACTACAATATTACAGGATAAATGTTACACCAAAAGTATAAAAATAATTTTAAAGGAGCCCAGAGGAGGAAGCAATCAATTCTACCTAGAGGTTTTGGGAAAATGCCAAAAAAGGCAACATTTGAGCTATGTGTAAAAGAATGAAAATAAGAATGCCATTGAAACAGAAGTTATAGTAAGGAAGTTCTAAGAAGAAGAGTAGCTTGAATAAAGATACGAAAATACCTGTCATTCGAAAGAATATAACTACTCTGGAAGGTGGGAGAGTCATGAAATAGAAAGATGGAATGGTAGATTTAGAACAGTTTTGAAAGACCTTAAATGACGCAACAGAGGTTTGAATTTGATCTGTAAACAGTTAGAAAACATGGAAGTGTTTTCAGTTTTAAGCAAGATTCTGATATGTTTAGATCTATGACTCACAGGAGGAAGGGTGGGGAAAGAGAAACCACAGATCAAGGAGATTATTTATCAAACGTTTGAAAACACTGAGATAATTGGGCATTGTCGGTAGGAATAAAGAGAACAAGAATGATGTGAGAACTATTTTGAAGGATGTAGGCACAATACCAACAAAATATTATAAATGATTTGATGTGAGGAAAGAGGTAAAGACAGCATTAAAGACTACTCTGAGTTAGCTATTAGGGTTGAATGCAAGAATGCATGTATGTTGAAGTCCTTAGCTGTTAAAGGAAGAAAGAGAAGAGAAAGATGAGGAGCAGTGAGAATGAAAAAAGATGAGAAAGGAGATATAAAGTTAATTTACTTTTTATTCATTTACTGAACAATCATTTATATGTGGGATTACTATGTGCAAGAACCGTCTTAGAGCCTGAAAATACAGCAACGAACAAAACAGATAACTTTGAGTCTGTGACAGAGCTTGCATTCTAATTGAGGGAGGCATAAGATAAATGAACAAATAAACAGATGACATAAGAGATAGTTGTGAGTGCTATGGAGAAAGATAAAGGGTAAGGGAGCCAGAAATGCTGAAGTGAGGTGTTAGTTTATAAAAGGCAGTGAAGGAAGGCATCACTGGTCTGGTGACATCTGAACAGAGATCTAAGGAAAAGTGGATAATAAAACATGCACAGAGAAAAATTTCTAGGCAGAGGAACAGCAAGTGTCAAACCCCTGAGGCTGAAAGCATGGATATCATTTAAGCGAAAATAATGGTGACTGGGACCAAAGTATTTGTGGTAGAGATGTATAATAATTGGATTCTAGATTTCTTTTTGTATATTCAAGCAATGAGATTTGTAATATGTTGGAGAAAAATTTGGAAATCATGAGCGAGTATAAGGTATTCAACCTAAGGAGATAGAGGGATAGGTTTTCCATTTTCTGGGGAGACAAAACACTCATGTAGAACAGTTTGCTTGTGCTGGGGGTTGGGAGGAGGATCAAGAGTTTGGTTTCATAAATGTTGAGTTTGAGGTTTCTGTTAGACATTCTACTAAAATATCTAAGGTGGCATCCAATAGATGAATCTGGAGTTCTGGAGATAATTATCAACTGAAGGTATATGCATTTGAAGGTCATCGGATTGAATGTATACAAAGCAAAACAAACAAACAAAAGACCCCAAACTCATCCTGAAGACCCAGAACAACTAAAGATCACACTAGTGAGGAGGAACCAGTAAAGGGACTGAGGAACAATAGCCAGTGTTGTAGGAGTGTCCTATGAGAGTGATGGACTAGAATCTAAAATTAAAGAAGCTGAATGGTCAGCCTTGACAAATAGGGAATATAGGTAAATAAGATGAGGGAAAAACAAACCACTGCATTTAGCAATGTGAAAGAAGTTACTAAGGACCTAGCAAGAGTTGCTGAGTGGAGTGTACATCCTGAATGGAGTTAGGATATGGAGTGTGTGAAGAGAGGAATTGAAGACAATGAATTTGATAAAAAAAATTTCTATGAAGTTTCTCATAAAAGGGTCTAGAGAAATAGGCTTATACTACAGAAAGACATGGGATCAATGGTGCATTTGGTTGAGATAGGATACTGCATTATATTGACATGATTCTGGGCATGACTCAGTTGCATGAGAACATGATGATACAGGAGAGAGTGAGGACAATACCTTGAGTGACACCTTGGAGGTGATGGGGAGGCATTGAGTTCACAGTGTAGAGGTTGGCCTTAGAAAGAAAGCTTCCATCCACAGTAACAGGAAGGAAGGCAGAGTAAGTGGAGACAGATGGAAAATACACTGATGCGTGTACGGTGGAAAGCAAGTTAAAATTATCTTCTGATTTTTTTTCTTATTTCCTTGGGAAGTAGGAAGATCATCAGCTGAGACAGATGATAGGAGAGCAAGTATGGGAGGTTTAAGAGGGATGTATGTGTGAAATGATCTTCAGGAGAATGAGAAAGTATTTGGACTAGAGATATGTGATAGGACATATCAGGAAAACTTGTGAAAATTTCAATATGGACATGGAAAGATTGCAGAGTACCCTGCCTAGTTCGCTTTTTATAAGATTAACCCTGCCTTTCGATGACTCTTAACAACTTTACAACAATGTAAAGATGAGAAAACTATTAAGAATGCAAATAGTTTTGGGTCATTGAAATGCAAATAAACTGTGTCCAATGAAATGCAGTGATTATTTTTTCCATTTTTCTCTAATGGATAAGCCAAACTATTTGCTTGTTTGCTTTTGTAACAGTTTTCTTAAAATATAATTCACATGCCATCCACTTTACCCATGGTAAGCCTGTTCTGAATCTATTTATACATTTATTTTAGCATTCCTTATCACCTACACATGTGTGGTACTTTGGATTCTTCTTTGAACAAGTTGCAACATTTTACTGGTCCCTTCATTAATCAGTGAGTTAAACAAAATCTTTCGTGTGTTCATTTACATTTGTTTGAGACTGATGACTTTGCCATTTTAAAAACAATCATACAACATGTTAAATTTGGATTTTGTGGGGGACTTGTAGATGTAGATAGGTAGCTACAAGCAGGAGTCTGGTTGGGGAAACAGACTGAAATTGATGGCATTGCTTTGTAAAAGGCAGTAACAGCATGGAATTGAATAAAAAGAAAGCTAAGGATGAAAACCAAAGACCGTCAACTTTTAGGGAATTGACAAAAGAAAGAAAACAGCCAAATGTTCTGAGGAAGATCTGCATGAAAAGTTGAGACTGTTTTGCCAGAACACCATTGTACAATTTTTCTATTGTTGCCTTAACAAATTACCTCAAACTCAATGGTGTAAAACAACACAATTTTACTATCTTATAGTTTTGTAGGTTTGAATTCCAAAATGGTTCTCACTGAACTCCAATCAAGGTGTCATCAGGGCTGAATTTCCTAGAGGCTCTGGAGTGAAATCCGTTTCCTTGCCTTATATGGCTTCTAGAGGTTGCCCACATTCATTGGCTTGTGGACACCTTTCTCTATGTTTAAAATCAGGAACAGCATGTTGAGTCCTTCTCACATTAAATTACTCAACTATTCCTCCATAGTCATATTTTCCTCTGGTCCTTTTTCTCCCTCCCTCTTCTACTTCAAAGGCCTCCCCAGCTAATCCAAAATAATCTCTTTATATTAGCAACCTTAATTCCATCTTCAACCTTAATTTCCCTTTGTCTTGTAATCTCACAGGTTCACATTTTCCAGGGATTAGAATATTGACATCTTGGGGGCCAGTATTCTGCCTACCCTATCCATCATATGGGAGGCCAAAACAGGAGAGTTTTTAACAAGGAGGATATAGTTAAGAGTTATATTGGTTACATATGTTAAGAGTTATATATGTTAGTGATAGTGAAAAACAAGAGCAACAGCAATAAGGCACTAATGTTGATCATCAGAAAGTCTCTTGTTTCTTCTTTGGGAGAAATTTCACTCTCAAATCAAGATGAACTGAGACATAAAGGCCAAGCTTGAGATAAACTGAGGACTGAAATAAAACTACGGAATGGTATACCAGTTACTCTATAAAGAAGACAGACGGCAAAGAGAAGTGAGCGATGAGCAGAAACAACAGTAGGACCTAGAGAAATTGTTTGTATTTATGTATTTCAGTTTTGATTATTTATCTTTTTATGATGAAAGAGAGAAGCCTATTTGTACATTGATGCTGAGGGACCAACTAAGCAGGAAACTCTGATTCTTTCTTTTGAACTTCTGGGCATTTGACCCTATTACTTTCCCAATTTTAGAACACTTCAACATTAACCTTTGAAAAATAACAGCATACTGTCAAGTACACAAAACAACTAAAAGCGCTTTTAAAAAATGTCCCAGAGTAAAGATGCTAGAAACTCTGTAAAACCTATTATTATCATTGAGATATTACAGTGTGGCCCATTGGTTCCTCTTTGAGATAAGATTGTGTCTCTCTGAATTGTCACTGACTCTGTATATATATACTAATAACAGAAACATTTGGAAAAAGTAAATACAGTCATGAGTGGCTTAACAATGGAAATGCATTCTGGGATATGTGTCATTAGGCAATTTTGTCATTGTGGGAACATCACAGAGTGCACTTACACAAACCTAGACAGTATAGCCTGCTACACACCTAGGCTGTATGGTACACAGCCTATTGCTTCTAGGCTACAAACCTGCACAGCCAGCATGTTACTGTACTGAGTACTGTAGACAGCTGCAACACAGTGGGAAGTATTTGTGTATCTAAACATATCTATACATAGAAAAGGTATTATAATCCTAAGGAACCACCATCTTATGGGGGGAGTCAGTCATTGACCAAAATGTCATTATGCAGTGCATGACTGCAAATAACTGACAAGAATACTCTAAAAAAAATCTGGAATGGCAAACATACATATGCACCCCTAGCGTGCATTATTTGATGATAACAGACATAATTTTGCCACGATGGTTTCACTGCTAAGCATGCCAATCCATCAACCCTGCTTCATGTTTATTGTCAACATAAATATCTTAATGAAATCAATGCATTTGGGTTAAATGTCTCCCAAGTGGCCTCCTTTGGAAAGCTAAGACCTTACCTCATTCTCAAGTATATCATCAATGGCTTTCTGCCTTCTTAAGTTGAATTCTATCCCTCATTCCTGTCACGTACTTCTCCTGCCCCATGTGCCATGCAAAAATGCCACCAAATTTGTCAGAAAAGATTTGCCCTTTGTGAAACTAGCCTGATTAAGTTTTATCAGCTCATGTCTCTCTGGATGTTTGGTAACCTCATTTCTTATTACTGTCTCAGGGATCTTGCCTACAGCCAAGGGCAAATCTGCTCATTTATAATTTCCTGGTTCTTTACGAGCTCTTTTCTCGCAGATGGGGGCAGGTATTTTTGTTTTTGTTTAGCCTCTGTCTGTAACTGTGGGACAGTTTTGCTACTGTTGCTCTCATTTTTCTTTAAAACTAACATATTTAGAAATACACTGATATTTTTTGAGTGGAACACAATGAAAGCATCTCATAAATTGAAATTACGGGCTGATAAAACCTCTTACATATTTCCTGTACTTGGTAAAGTTATCTTTCTTA
This sequence comes from Mandrillus leucophaeus, assembly GCF_000951045.1. Taxonomy (NCBI): domain Eukaryota; kingdom Metazoa; phylum Chordata; class Mammalia; order Primates; family Cercopithecidae; genus Mandrillus; species Mandrillus leucophaeus. The sequence goes on along the minus strand of NW_012098965.1, from coordinate 686,098 downwards.
TCAAGAAATGCTCCTTATCATGCTGAGAGTGCATGATCAGTTATTCTCCCTATTACTCTCTTGCTACATCAGTTTAAACTTCATAAACACCATAATTATACTAGACTGAATTCAAATATGAAATAAGAAAATGAAATAGCATCCCGTTCTGCATTATGCTATATTATCTTCCTCTCGATATACAGATAAAATGACAGGGAGAGTTTATGGAGATGACGAACATGAGGAAGTTCATTTTTTTTTTTTCAGACTCACACTCAACATTTTTGTTTTCTTTTATGAACAGGAAAACTGGTTCATTCCCTGTGTGAGAAAAGCCCTTGACATTTACTGTTTATTCCTTCAAGGTTCAGCTGGTTCTGAATTTGGGTTCCTGTCTTTCTTACTTCAGTGTTTGAACACAAATAGTTTCCCTGAGTTGTTACATTGACTTTGTAAAAAAAAAATTTTTTTTTTAAATTTTTCGTGAGACAGAGTCTCGCTCTATCGCCCAGGCTGGAGGGCAGTGACGAGATCTCAGCTCACTGCAAGCCCCGCCTCCCGGGTTCACGCCATTCTCCTGCCTCAGTCTCCTGAGCAGCTGGGACTACAGGCGCCCGCCACCACGCCAGGCTGATATCTTGTACTTTTTAGTAAAGACGGGGTTTCACCGTGTTAGCCAGGATGGTCTCGATCTCCTGACCTCGTGATCTGCCCGCCTCAGCCTCCCAAAGTGCTGGGATTACAAGCATGAACCACTGTGCCCGGCCCAAACATTTTACAGCTGAGCGTGCATCACGCTTTTCCTTCTCCTCATGCCTAGTCATGCACTCTTTCTTTGTGTTCTTTCTCAACATGTTTCTATGTTTTTCACCATAGGGGAACAGTTAGACAAGAGAAATATGTGACACTTCCCAGTGCCATGAACTGGCAAGAAAATGCAGGAAAAAGTTTTATTTACTCAACTAGCATTTTTTTAAAGATTAAGATTATTGTTTTATGCCATTATAAATGTAATGGATGCTTATTATGGAATATTTGCAAGACTTGGAAAAATGAAGAAAAAATACCCAATTTTTACATTGCAAAATAATTACTGTTAGGATATTTGCACCCATAATTCCAGGATTTTTTGTCTATACTATCCCATCAAATTTTAATCTCTGCTGTTATTCGTTTAACAGTATAACACAGATATTTCTCTGCTATTCCTTGTGAATTTTTATTTTTAATGGAATAATATGTTTCAGAAGGTTCCTAACAATCCATCACATGACTGATAAGTCTAAATGAAATGAAAATGTTTGTGTGGCTCCATATTTCTGTTTTCCATTATAAATAATGCAATAATAAATGTTTTTCCTAAATTTAGAGTTTAGAATTACTTTCTTAGCAAAATTTTCCAGAAGTAGAATTACTGGATTTAAGGGAATTGATGATGGGGGTTTTCTAATTTTATCTAATTGAATCTTGTAAGGTTCAGGGAGTGTTTTTCAGTGCAAATGATAATTAAGCTGGGATATGAAAAATGAGGATGATGATAATATTTTTGACAACTCTCTATGTACTAACTTGGCATTTATTATCCGATTCAAATCTCAACAAAACTCCATGAGAATAAAAGCTAATATTCCTGTTTCATGGAGGGGAGAATTTAAAACCATTCAGTCAAACATAAGAAGCCGTGATGCTAACCCAATCATAGGGAAATAAAGAGTGAATTGATTCTTTTAGAAAGAGAATAGGGGGCTGAGCATGGTGGCTCACTCCTATAATCCCAGCACTTTGGGAGGCCAAAGTGAGTGGATCACTTGAACTCAGGAGTTTGAGACCAGCCTGGGCAGCATGGTAAAACCCTGTCTCTACAAAAAATACACACACACACACACAAAATATTAGCTGGGCGTGGTGAAAGGGGAAAACAGAAAGAAAGAAAGAAAGAGAGAAAGAGAGAAAGAGAGACAGAGAGAGAGAGAAAGAAAGGGAAAAAGCAAGAAAGGGAAAGAAAGAAAGAGAAAGAAAGGGAAAGAAAAAAGAAAGAAAGAGTATAGGGTAAGTAAATGCATATGCCTTCAGAGAAATAAAGGGGTATTTAGAGAAGTCAAGTTAATCTTCTTAAGGAAAAAGTCGACAAGAATCAGGGCTAGAGAGATAACCAAAGTGACATAAAGTTATTTTGAGCCTCCTTAAAGAATGAGGACGTAATCTCATCTACGATTTGGAAAACATGTCCAAACTCTGTATACACATATGCATAGGAAGTAGAAGCTGTCATGCTTGCATTTATGGAGCTTAAAAAAGAGTCCAGTTATGAGCTATGAGTTAGTGTCCAGAAGAGAAGAAACTAGACTCAGGTCAAATCTAGCCTTTTCTTTATTTGCCTGCCAGACCCCAAAGGGTCCAAATGCCTCTGGCTTCCTTTGATGCCATGGCATTGGCTGTTCTTACTGTAGCTTTAGAGGTATCACAGGTGGCCTCCGTCCACCAAGATTCACCTACACAGTGAGACCAAGCCCATGCAGTGCTCAGTAGATGCAGCTCTCCAAAGAGCTGAATTAAAAATACGTGCTGAGCCGGGCACAGTGGCTTATGCCTGTAGTCCTGGCAGTTTGGGAAGCTGAGGCGGGCAGATATCTTCAGGCCAATAGTTTGAGAACAGTCTGACCAACACGGTGAAACCCCATCTCTACTAACAGTACAAAAATTAGCCATGTGTGGTGGCACACACATGTAATCCCACCTACTCGTGAGACTGAAGTAGGAGAGCCACTTGAACCCAGGAAGTGAACATTGCAGTGAGCAGATATTGAACCACTGCACTCCAGCCTCAGCAACACAGCGAGACTGCATCTTAAAAAATGTATATATATGTGTCTAAAAAGAGACATATATAATATATATATGTCTCAAAACAAAATTTTCTAGCTCTTTATATAGGAAAATATAGGCCTTTATCTTAATTTTCCATACAGATTTCAAAGCTAAGCAGAGTGAAAAACTTAATTTTAGTAAACATTGCTATTGTATTTGCCTATTATTTATTTTATTTGTTTCTTTTGGTGGTAGCATGGAAGAAGTTGACTGTTTAAGAAACTTTTCACAAACACCAAAATGATTCACAAGTGGCAAGTACTTATATTGACAGGAACACAAGTGATAATATAAAATATAACGGAGAGTTTTCTTTTGAGCCATAAGTGAGCTCTTAATCACTCACTTAGCAGCGAGTGCTTCTTATCTCCTCCCTGCCGTGTTCCAATTCCTCCATCTACCTCAAATTGCCAAAAAATGGAACCAAAACAAATGGGCAGAAGAGAGAACAAAGTTTTTAATTGCAATATAGTTTATGGCTTTTTTTTTTTTTTTTTTTTTTACATTTCAAATAGCCATTTTAAAAATACTAAATATGAATTAGTTTCCTAGTGCTGCTGCAACAAATTTCAGCAAACTAGGTGGCTTAAAACAACAAATTTGGCTGGGTGTGGTGGCTCACACCTGTAATTCCAGCACTTTGGGAGGCCAAGGTGGAAGAATTGCTGAGCCCAAGTGTTTGAGACCAGCCTGGGCAACATGGTGAGACCCTGTCTCTACAAAAATTACAAAAATTAGCTGGGCATTTTGGCATATACCTGTAGTCCCAGCTACTAGGGAGGCTGAGGTGAGAAGGTCACCTGAACCTGAGGTGGTTGAGCCAGCAGAGAGACATGATGGTGTCACTGTACACCATACTGAGTGACAGAGGGAGACCTTGTCTCAGGAAAAAAATAAAAAAGCACATATTGTCTCTCATGATTCAAGAGTCTAGAAGTCTACACCCTGAAACCAAGATGTCAGCAGGGTTGGTTCCTTCTGGAGACTCTGAAGGAAAAACCATCCCATGACTTTCTGGTTTCTTTTGGTGGTTGCCAGCAATCACTGCCATTGTTTGACTTGTAGATGCATCACTTCAATCTCTGTCTCCATCTTCACATCACCATCTTCTCTGAATCTGTGTGTCCTATTATTTTCTCATGGAGACATCAGCCACTGGATTTAAGGCCCAGTCAAAATCTAGGTTTTAACAAATTACAAGATCTTTAAAAAATTACATATGCGAAGACTCTGTTTCCAAATAAGATCACATTCTTAATTTCTGGGTGGGTGTGAATGCTTTGGAGGACACTATTCAACCTACTATGTTGTAGCTCAGCATTTTTTCTTTCTTTCTTTTTTCTTTTTGAGACGGAGTTTCACTCTTGTTGCCCAGGCTGGAGTGCAATGGTGCAACGTTGGCTCACTACAATCTCCATCTCCCGGGCTCAAACAATTCTCCTGCCTCAGCCTCCTGAATAGCTGGGATTACAAGCATGCACCCCCAGGCCTGGCTAATTTTGTATATTTAGTAGAGATGGGAATTCACCATGTTGGTCAGGCTGGTCTTGAACCCTCGACCTCAGGTGATCCACTCACCTTGGCCTCCCAAAGCCCTGAGATTATAGGCGTGAGCCACTGTGCCTGGCCAGCATTTTTTCAAAATACAATCTGTGTGGTAACACATGTTGTGTGGGGTATTTTGGAAAAATTAGGTTAAAGGATTCAAAGCAATTCTTTTTATTCCTTTTATTAGAGCTTTTCCTGATTTCTCAGGCCTTTTAATACCAAAATAATGATTATGATTCTCCACAGGGAAATGTAATATTCAGTGGTTTCCAAACTTACTTGAATGCAGAATTTTTTTTTTTTTGGTAGCATATCAAGGAATAAGTTTTTTGTTTGTTTGTTTGTTTGTTTTGTTTGTTATTAATAGTTCTTTGAAAGATGATGGGGAAATGCTGGGAAAGACAAATCTCAAGTATTTCGTAGAATAAAGTTCATTTCATTTTCTGCCATCCAGCATCTCTTCTAACGCTCGCCTGAACTCTAGTACAACTAGACACATCTCACAAAGTCCAGTGGAAAGAGCTAAGCTTGCCTGTCTTTGCTTTTTACCTGATTTCCTGTAGATATTGTAAAATTAATTTTTTTTTAGTGTGAAGTATTAGAAATGTTCATTGTTTCTTTGCATAAGTTAGGGGGAATAGGATACTTTTCTAGAATAATAGTAACTACCAGATAATTAGCACACATAATAGAACACACTTTGAGATAGCTTATAAAATATTGTTTAATGAAACAACATAAAATATTAATGTAATTTAATCCTTTCAATGTCCCTGTAGGCTTTAATATTACTTCAATTTAACAGATAAGAAGGTTCAGAGAGCAGTTACTTGCCCAAGCTCACGCAGCTAGTAAAGTCAGGAGCCCTCACCCCTTATCACTATGTGGGCTTCCTCTCCACATAAGTGCACATTTCTCTATTTTATCACCCTGTATGTGGTGTGTACGTGTGTGACTTACATCACTAAGTGTTGTAGATGCTGCTTTCCTATTTACTTATTTACTTTTAATTTATGAGCTCCTTTGGTTTCACTAAATGAGTGTAATTGACTTGGAGATAAAAATGCCCACTTACTACCTCTCACAACAATTTGGCTTTAACAATTTAAACAATGGCACCCCTGGCAAATCACAAAGGCTGATTAGCAAGTTTTCAGGGCTGTGCTTACAATTGCTGCCACCTCTATCACTATTATTACATCCAGAGAACGGATGAGGTTAGAGACAAAATGGTCTAATTAACCAGGAGCTGCTTCAATATCCTCAATGACCAGTCAGAGATTAATCAGAAACCAGGACGTTGCTTTGCAGATGGCTGAGAGATGATGCTGAGAGGTATGTCAATGAACAATGGCATTGCAATGACTAATAGCCAATTATGTCTGTAACCTGAAACAACTGGTAGAGAAATTCTCTCAGACAAACGCGGGCAATCAAGAGGAGAGCCTGGGAATTATCTCTTGTCTCAGAGATAATGCTTTTGTATCTCAAGAGTTTTAGAGAAGCTGACAGATCCACAAATGGCAAAAGATTAATAAAAAAGTTAATGATCTGAATGCTTTATTTGTTTCACTGTTCTACAGGTTTCTTCTCCCGCAGCTATTGATCACTGATAGACATATGGGAACTCTAACCTGCGCTAGGCTGGGCAGAAAGTTTTATAGGTGGGCATCTTTTACTTTTGGTTATTTTTGTTTACCTCTGAATTTCCAGGACCTACAATAATGCATGGTATATAGTGATTGCTTGATACATATTTGGTGAATAAATAATCAGATGGCATAAATGGTAGTTTTTAATATTAAAATTACTAAATTTTCTATGAACCCATCACCAAACCCTTTATTGAGTATGAAGCATTTATTTTGTTTTTGCTGTCATTGGTTTTAGAAGGAATATCTTTCGAGGGCCTATGATATGTCAGCTCTTCGTCCAAGAGCTATGCATTATAATGTCAGTTAACCCTCATCATAACGCTTCATTCATTCAACAACAAATATTTATTGTCTTCTCTCTGCCAATCACTTTTAGAGACCAAGCATACAGCAGGAGACGAAACAGAAAAAAAAGGAAAAGAAAAGAAAAAAAACCTCTTCTTATGGATCTGAAAAGAAGGAAGTGTTATCATTATCATCCACTTTTTGTCAGAGCAGTTAAGCCATTTGCTGAGGTCAGAAGTATTTTGGCTCCAGAGAAAATGCAGGCCCCAACTGAAGAACCTTACTCAAAGCACACTGCCTCTATACCAGCCACTAGGCTCAAGGTTTTCTGCACCATATTTCATGTGATATATCTGCAGAGATTACTACACTAAAGAAAGAAAGAAGGCTCATACTCTCACGAATCTTCAGCCTGAGCAAATGCCAAATGCTGTTAAGCAATGCCCATCTCTAAAACAAATTCTTTCTGATCGAGTCGCCAAGGTTAAATGAGACATTTCCATAACTACAAGCAAATTAGTCTAGTTTTGCATCAACAATAATGAGATGGGGCAATAAGAACCTACTCTTTCATTGTCTCTTTTTACTTTATGACAAAGAGAGCACTTTTTCAGACTGGACAAGAAAGGAATTACTTGCTGCTGAGTTTTGTGCAAGCCTTGTGTTCACTCATGAAAAAACAAACAAACAAACAAGCAAACAAACTTCTCTTTTGCTGCAGAAATATCTGGTGTAGGTCTTGTATGGAATACAGAAAGTTACAGTGATGTGTTCCCAAAAATGTAGAAATAAGATTATACTAAAGGTGAGAATATTAAGATTCAATACATAATGAATGAGGTCAACCGTCTGTCAAAATAGCCCCAGGAGTTGACTATAAATATATGCCTGAAAATGTTTGGGGACACTCAGTTTCATTCAAAAGGTAAACTAAGAAGGCAGAACAAGGTGGAGCCTAAACAAAGTCTATGAGTTTAATCAGTTACACTTTACTAAAAAGTCAATTAACTATAAAGATGTCTGCATAGACCCAGAAAAGAAAAATAAAAAGAACAAGAGTTTGGTAGTGTTTTCATAGCACTGTTTGTAAGGAACAGGGGGAATTTACAAGGCTTCATCAAAATTCTAACAAATATCTCTCAAGATTATTCATATTCCATACTGGCCAACCAACTCCCTGATACATACGTATTTTTAAATGTAGGTTTTATTACTATTCAGGTATTATGAAACCAAGAAATCAGGAGAAGATCACCATTGAAAAGGTGGTTTATTACTCACAGGTCCCAAGAGGAGGGGGCATGACCCACCATGCAAGGTTTCAGGAGGAATCACCAGGCTCAGTTTAGAGGCAGAGAAAGTAGAGAAAAACATAGGCAAGAGCCTGTATAAAGGTTTCCATGGAAAAGAATACAAGGTAAGAAGGCTTAGGAGTGACTAGTTGGATCATCTCTTCAGATTCTGGGGTGCAGAGGCTGTCTTCAATTGTCTGGAACCTGGCCCTGGAATAATTAGGACAAGCTGAATCTGGCATGGAGTGTAAAGGATCAGGAAAGGAGATGGTTGGGATGTGGGTTGCAGATTGTTTGGTTTGCCTATTAAAGGCATATGAAAAAGACGCGGGAAGGTGAGTCTTTTTTTTATCTCTAGGAATTGACTAACTCTGAAAAAGGTGGTCTGTCCAGAGTCAGCAAGACCCTAGACGTCAAAGCATCAAAAATACAGAAAATAAAAAGGCAGGATTAATATAATATCTCATGCTGCCAGGTACAGGAAGAAAGGAATAAGACACATGTTCTCAATGGAGTCGACATTGCCCCCAAGGAGGTGAAAATTGGCTCTGGGGTATTGGGAGAAATGAAAGAAAATGTTACTTTCCATGTATAAAGCACAGAAATATACAAACAGATATATACAGATATACAGCACAAATGTAATATCAAAATTTCATTGGCAGTGGTCTCAAAAGTCTCCTTTGTGAGGAGAGGAGGGTGATAATGAACTAAAGGTTGAGAATAGGGAATCCTGGATAAGAGATGTAAGTATATGATAAATGAAAAAAGAAAACAACAAATTGCAATAATACATTATTAGCATATTAATATATTATATTAATTAATGTAAGCAAATATATCATTTTTCTGATTTACATGTAAATGCTTTCTAAATTTTTTTGCAAGTTTTCTCCATAAAGATCTGATCCACTCTGAGAGTGCTAAGATAACCCAGTCTCCAAGTCCACAGAGCTGAGAATCAGATTCTGAAGTGAGGAGTCTGAGAACATGATGCCCTGTACAGGCACTTCCATTTCTCTGAGAGATATCCTGTCGTCTCCCTTTGAAAATATCAATAATGTTATAGTTGCATTTTATTTTAAAAGATTTCTCCCTTTAAGCATTCTGGGGGCAATGCGCACCTAGAATGTGTTGATCTTCAATTCACTAAATAGCATTTCTGGATTAATTGTTGCTTTTTCTTTATAATTTCTACTGGATTTGTGAGAAAAAGAGAGGTGATCAAAATTGCAATGTGTCATGTCTACTTTGGTTGTGTGAACTAAAATGGACATGATTCAGAGATTAGCATAGGGCCTGCATAAGGATAACACACGCTTTGGATGAAAAACATAGATAAAAGGCATGAGGAATTTCCTACATATAAGAAAATGTTTCATATCTTGTTTTGGGTGCCAGTTTCATGGTATATACAATTATTAAAATGTATTGATCTGAACACTTAAGATCATTGTATTTTATTTACTGTAAACTAGGCTTTGACTTTATAAAAGTGAGTTCAGTGGGAAGGCAATGATGATTGAAATCTGGTGTTCACAGAGTGGACTGCATCATATATAAATAAGGTTGAACAAATGGAGCACTACCTGTAGTGGATTGTATTTTATAAAACAAATGAAACTGCATTGGACCATATTTATAAATGAAACCATAGAGTTCATAAGAAAATGGAGGCCCAGAAAGACAGTTGAATTTACATATTTGGCCATCAGAAGAAAGGTATAATAATGCTAGAGAAATAATATGCAGGAACATCCACTGGTTGTGAACCATATGGTAGGTGTCATGTAAGCATTTCAAATTTCTTATTTCATTAATGGTTATATTAACCCTATGAAGAAGGCACTAATATTATTCAATTTCTTACCTTTTTAAAAAATGTGAGTCTAGACAGGTTAAGTGACCTGTTAGAGATTGCATAATTAACAAATGGTGGAACTGAGCTTTGAAACTCTTATTTTTGATGTCAGTCTATATTCTTCAGTGCCAAGGCATAATACTTCCACTTAATGTTGGTTATCTTAGGTTACTCTATGCATGCTGGGTCATTAGATGGCAAGCTGTGTCACACTGTGCACTCTAAATTTAAATATGTAAAAGTTATTTGCAACAATAGCGCAGCAGAACCTGATTGTGTTAATTTATGCTTAGTTTGGTTAATTGCAGGACTTTGATAGCTTAATATAGCCAGCAGGTGGCAATGGTGTTCCATTAAGCCAATACAGCAACTTCAGGCAAATTAATGTACATACACAAAACTGCAAAAAAGTGAGACGGAGTGGGCTACGTTTCCTGAGTAATTCTTGTTATTCAGGCCCTAGGATTTTTATGCACTTAGCCTCTTGCACATACGGAATTTTTGAGTTGTTCAAATACTTGGAGTTTCATTGCTGTGTGGGTGAGCTAAGTTGAGGAAGCAATAATGGATGCACTGAAGGTAGACAATGGATGCACTGAAGGTAGACTAATTCTAAGCTGGATAAGGAAGGACAAACATAAAAGATAAATAACTTATTTTCATATTCAAGGGAAGGTTTAAGGCTTTCTGTACAATGAGTATATGTATACACATATGTGCACAACAGGGGGGTGTGTGTGTGTGTGTGGTGGTCATTGCTATCTTTGTTGTTGGGGTACAAATTTGAGGCCTAGCAGCGGGTGTGCATCTGTAACAATGTATAAATAATTTTGGACTTAGGTTCAAGTTATTTACCTCCAGAAGAACAGAACTTCTGAAAGCAGTTCTGGATTCTGTAGACTGAAAATGGAGCTCAATGAGCACACTGTCCATTTTACATTTGCAGCAAATGAGGCATCTTTGCCTACAAATGCTGCAAATAACGTATAGTATGATCCATGTGGACTCCAGTTTCCTACAACCAGAATACTAGACAGGAAATAGCTTCCTGGCCAGAAGATATTAATTTTTTAAGTTTTGAAAGATTAGTAGTAGCTTGCCAGAAATACATGGTAAGGGAAGAAATTATAGGAAGAGGCACTAGCAAGTAAAAAAGATGTAGAGAAATTAAAATCATAGTGCCTTGGAAAAGATAAGCACTTCAGAAAAGTGGGAATTAGTGGTACCCTACAGAAAAGAATCAATGAAGGCTTTCTGGCTATGTAAGAATTTTGAGGCCAGGTGCGGTGGCTCACGCCTGCAATCTCAGCACTTTGGGAGGCCAAGGCGGGCGGATCAAGAGGTCAGGAGATCGAGACCATCCTGGCTAACATGGTGAAACCCCGTCTTTACTAAAAATACCAAAAGTGATCCGGGCATGGTGGCGGGTGCCTGTAGTCCCAGCTACTCGGGAGGCTGAGGCAGGAGAATGGTGTGAACCCGGGAGGCGGAGCTTGCAGTGAGCCGAGATCGCACCACTGCACTCCAGCCTGGGCGACAGAGCTAGACTCCATCTCAAAAAAATAAAAGAAAAAGAATTTTGAATATTATCCCATTGTTATCTACTAGATGAGTTTATCCATTAGAAGATTAGGAGACTTCTAACAAGAGATAATGAAGGACTGACCTAAAAGAATCAAAAGGAGGAGGCAGATTGAAGAGTTACTTGAGATGCAGACTAAATACTAGAGCACAACACCCCAATAAAGTAGGTAGGTATCAAAATGAGGCTCTGCTTTCCTATTATTGTGATCAGAATGTGTACTGTAAGTAACAGTGATTTTTCAAAAAATTATAATTTAGAGTGAAAGAAAGCTGTTATTCCACTTACAACACTTTTGACATTAAATGTATGGGGTTTTCTTTTATAGCAAGTAATTCTCCAATTCTTTGCAAACGCCAGTTGGGTGTGTCCTACAATTTAATTCAATTCTGACAGTAAACTACCTAGAGTAAGTGTAGCCCCCACAGGTTAGGAGCTCAGTCCCACAAGAATATCCTCCATTTCAGGTGCCAGTTGCAAGGATTGGGTACCCAGGGTGTCCACACTTCTGTTCAACTTGGCTATGAATTAGGAGTTTCAACAATTCCCTCTAGGATGAGATAATTTGCTATAACCTTAGTCACATTTACAGGTTTTTACAAAGATACAAATAAACAGCTGGATAAAAAGGTAAATAGGGAGAGATCCAGAAGTGTCCTATGTGCAGGAGATTCTGTCCCTGTGGAGTTGGGGTGCACCACCCACCTGGCACAGGGATGCATTTGCAACCCAGAAACTTTCCAAACCTCATAGTTTAGGGATTTGTGTGGAGGCTTCATCACACAGACATTATTAATTATTAACCTAATCTCCCCTTTTTGGAGGATGGGAGATGGGACTGAAAGTTCCAAGCTTCTAATCATGACTTGGGCTTTCCAGTGGCCAGCTCCCACTCTGGAGCTATCCAGTAGACCACCACGAGTCACATCATTAGAACAAATGACACTCCTATGATCCGAGAAATTCCAAGCTCTAGAATCAGGAGCTCCAGAGTTCTGTGATAGGAACCAGGATCAAAAAACAAATATTAGGACAAAAGATGCTCATAGCACTCTTATCACTCAGGAAATTGTAAGAGTTTTAGGAGCTCAGTATTAGAACCAGTGACAGAGACTAAATACATATTTATTCTTATGTTATCTGCAGTAACTTCCTTTCCTCATGCTGAAAGTACATGTCAATAACCATGCTCTGAGATGGTTGAAAATAATGAAGTAGAAGTAACATATATTTTAAAAGAATAATAAAAGGAAGACAAGAAAAGTGGTGAGTAATGACTTCTGGACTTATGTAACATGTACCCACCACCTGGGTAATAAATTGCATTGGGAAAACTAATCTCACAGGCTGCCAAGTGAGCCAAGAGAAGGGGATCCCTAGATAGTGTGTCACGCATCAAAAAGAACAGGCTGAAGGTGATATATACTTGGTCAAGAACATATTTTATAGGTAGTTCATATTATCCCTCACTCACCACTGTTCTCTGAGGAGTATTTCCTGTAGCATTCTGCTTTCCTTTACAGCTTTTTTTTTTTTTTCCTACAGAGCTGTGATTAAGGATTTTCTCAATTTTTAAACTTTGCTTAAACTCTCCTCTGCAAGGCACCCATTTTATAAACAGCCACTGCATTTGATCACATTGTGTTCATCACCTGTCAGACTACTCAACCATGTGTATTTCCTAGAGGCTGTTTATAATTCTCCAAGCCTGAAATGATGATACAAAATGCAAGGCAGTTTCAGTGAAAAGAGAACTAGAGTCAGTCTAATAGGAGAAGAGATATTGGGACATACAAAGTGCATGTGACTAATGTTATAGACTGAATGGTTATGTGCCCTTACAATGTATTTGTTGAATTCCTAACCCCCGATGTAATGGTATTTGGAGGTGGGGCCTTTAGGAGTAATGAGGTTTAGATGAGGTCATGAAGGTGAAGTCCTCAAGAGTGGGATTAGTGAGCTTATAAAAAGAGACATCAGAGACTTTTCTCCCACTCCCCTCTCTTTGTCTCTCTTTGTCCTGTGCAAACACACAGGAAAGGCCATGTGAGGATGCAGCAAGAAGGCTGCCGTCTGCAAATCAGTGAGAGCCCTTACCAAATTCACTGTGTTGGCACCCTGGTCTCAAACTTCCAGCCTCCAGGACTGTGAAAAATAAATGTCTGTTGTTTAAGACAGCCGGTCTGTGGTATTTTGTTATGGCAGCCTGAGCTGACTAATACAACCAGAGTCTGAGAACCTGAATTGATATCATCATTTTGCTACTACTTTTGTGATATGCAATAGAGTGCTTTGCCACTCTGATCCCCAATTTGTATGCCTGTAAAAAGAGAGGTTGGAACACATTCTGGTGGAGGAGAGTCACTTTATAGTAGAGATGGTGGCATTTTTTCATTTCCTTGGGTTTGGCAGACATTACTATTCAATCACAGGATTCTTTCCCATTGGGTTCAGATGTGGCCTCGAAGGCTTCTCATTGCAGTTAGTACTAAATGCAAGCATCCACAGTACTAAATGAAATTGAGTAAACGTGAAGGAGGCAATGTAATACCAGTCAAGGTATATATAATCTAAAGTTCTGGCTCTAACAGTCCAAAACGATTATATGAATTATTTCATATATCCATTTACTAGACAAATACTAAGTCTATTCCGGATGTACAAGTCAATGTGGTAAGCACCTTAAAGGATTCAGGAAGGAATTGGACAAGCTCTTACCTCAAGGGACCTAGAGGCTAGTAGATGTGATGATGCCTAAACATGCATTTATACAAAACAAGGTGGACAGTGATGATGGTCATGAATGATGTTCAGAAATGAAATGGAATGTGTAGGAGTAGGGTAAGAGCGGTTCACTAAGATATTTGGTCTCTTATGGCACCAACAATTATCAACTTGGGTCACATGACTGTTCTGAAATTGTAAGACGGATATAATTTCTGGCCTACTGCATATATTCTAGCTACACCTGTAGCTAGATGGCAGTCAAATCATGCTGAGTCTTTTTTTTTTTTCCTTCAGCAAATGCCTTTTTCAATCTCTTTTTACATCACCTGTGGACATCTGCATGCCAAAGGTGAAGCTTCTGCCAGGTCTGTGTTACCAATCAAATAAAATAACTCAAGGCTAGGCTAGACGGATAAGCAATCACAAGTGTACAGAAAAAAGCAGCCTAGCCCTAAACACCAGGGAATTGGGTCAATAAAGAAAACTGAATTGGAAGATTTGTAATAGAAAAGCTGTGGTAACAATTTCACATCATATTACTCAGCATAGGCTTGGGAGGAAACCTACTGTTCTCTGGAAGTCAAGTTCCCTTTTCCTATATTTAAATTGAGATTTTTCACTGTATTTTTGGCCATCATTTATCTTTGTCCTTGGCAATATTCACTTTTGATGTTATGGTGTTAATTATTTCTCATTATTTATTGTTAGGTTTGTTGAAAGAGCAGGCATTTTTCAAAACCTCAATTGATAAATTTGCCTTTTAACCAAATTTCAGTCCATGGAGACCACAAAAAAAGGAAGTGTACACAGGCATGGCTAATTCCGTATATGCAGTATCACTAATTTTTTTTTCTAATACAATTAAAATGTAAACTTTTAACAAATATAATTGCATTATCCACTTCTGCAAATTCCAAAGAGTTAAAGTCCTTGCTAATCCTAAAAGCCTTAATACATGAATGTACAATGTTTTTGAATATAAAAATCTCTTTTTGGGGGAAAGGGTTATAAGAGGTGGTGCCTTGTAAGAAGTCTTTCAGTTCATTCTGGAAAGGAGGAGGGGAGAAGTCTTAAATGAAGAAATGCAAACATTCCCTTCCAGTTCTGAGGGTGCAGACCAGCCATTGAATTCATAAAGACTTCAGTCCTCTCTACCCTTGAGGTGGGTATATGGTTTTTCAGTTGCTATTTATCATTGCTTGACTATTTGCTTGCATAATTGGGTCATTATTAAGGATTTTGCATGTATGTATTTGTAGGGGGTGTGAATAAATGGTATTTAAATAGAAAAAAAGAGTAAGTTTTGGCGGGGGTGGTGGGTGTGCAAAATTTAATAAAGATAGTGTTGTCCTCCAAGGAAGGCGGTACAGTGTGGGGCTTTTGAGGTATGGCCCACCATAGGAGGCACAGGAACTGCACAGGAAAGAATAGACTGCCCAACCAACCATACAGACTTCTTGTTTCACAGAAGAGCAGGAAAAAGGGTCCCTGCCATCCATGTGCCCAGGAGAGACTGGCGCAGTAGGGGCAGAGCCAGCTTCTTGGGCATCTGACCTGTGTGACTTCACACACACTGTGTATAAAAAGACCCACGTAATAATTTATGAACAAGAGGTCCTGCATTTGCATTTTTCCCTTGGCCTCACAAATTACCTAGCAAATTTTGGGTAGGGGCAATGCTGGATCCCTGCTGTGACACTTCAGACCACCACAGCCTCCCTGTGAAAACTATGACAACCAAAAATGAAACCCAGACACCTGCTGGGCTAGAGGAGGGAAACTACTGAACTTATGCTTGGAGAATAACACCAGGACTCTGGAGAGCGGGAAATGAAGCCTTTGTGGCCTGACACCATGGGCCTATAACTGTGTACATAAAGACGCTATGTTTTGTACAAAAGATCAAATAAAAACAGAGCCTATGGAGAATGATTTTTGTACAGCAGGCACAAACTTTAATTGTTTCATCCTCATTGGCTTCCATAGCTCAAAGGAACGTAAGGCAGGGGGTGAAGGTGTCAAAAGAAAAAAAAGTATGTATGGATAGAACTGGTGTGGGCTACAAAAAACATACTTCATTACACATCAGGCAGTTTCTTTGAGTTGCTTGGCTCCGAAAGGAAGGTTTTCACTTTAAGGGGAAAATCGACCATTGGAATTTATCAGTGGGAAGTCTATGAATGGTAAAAACAACAACAACAAAGGCTTCTTGCAAGTCATTCTATGGGATAAAATAGGTAAAAATCCTCACATTGTGCCATTTGCTAGGACACACGGAGGTACTACCTGTTTTGCTGTCATTGCTCCTAATTGGCTTCATTTCTCAACTTCTCTTTTCCTCTTAGGTCACATGAAATAGACCTTTATAGATGGGAAGACTTCTTTTCTATCTGCATTTGGGCAGAGGGAAGGTAAAGGAATCATACTGTCAAGGGCAGTTTATCTTACCTCTTTTTTTTCTTTTTTCTTTTAACCCTTTTATTTAAAAAAAAAAAAAAATGGGACCAGGCGACTTCAGAAAGGCTACTGAGTTTGGCAGCCGCTTAACCATTGAGAAAGGGGCTCCATCCACACTGTAAAAGGTCTCCAGCCAGCTCGACCAAGCTGCACTCCTCCCACAGCTACTTTCAGGCTGTCTTTCCCATTCAGAAAGCTAAATTAGAAGTTAAGAGGCGTCAGTTTTGCTTTTCACGCTGCAAATAAAAGATGAAAGAGCTCTATCTCCCAGGAAATATTCACGAAAGAAAAACACCTAAGTGGGATGCAGAGTAGTGAAATAACTTGCATTTGGATTTGACTTTGCCAGTCAATCTGTAAGCCCCAATATTTAAGTTATTCTAAATTAAAGTTTTTTTTTTTTTCTTTTCCTGAAAGTTTCTCAAAATGGCCAAAGTGAAACAGGTCATTTTCTCTGCTAAGTAATTTTGAGGGAGTAGTTGGAGTATGTGAAGCCAGCTGTGAAAATCGGGTTTGAGTTGACACTAATGTCTGAAGATATGAAACACTTCCATATTTAGACATGTACCTACGAGTCTCTTTTCCAATGATAAGTAAACCTTGGTAACATCAGCCATCTCAGTGGCTCAATTCTAACAACCTTCTGAACACTTCTTAAAGTGATTTTCATAAATACATAGAATTTACTTTTTTTCTCTTCTCTGAGAATTTAATCTCTTGTGCTGTCTTTCGTTTTCTTCCATATGCAACTAACATATATGTAAATATGTTATATCCTGGCCGGGCGCGGTGGCTCAAGCCTGTAATCCCAGCACTTTGGGAGGCCGAGACAGGCGGATCACGAGGTCAGGAGATCGAGACCATCCTGGCTAACACGGTGAAACCCCGTCTCTACTAAAAAATACAAAAAACTAGCCGGGCGAGGTGGCGGGCGCCTGTAGTCCCAGCTACTCGGGAGGCTGAGGCAGGAGAATGGCGTGAACCCGGGAGGTGGAGCTTGCAGTGAGCTGAGATCCGGCCACTGCACTCCAGCCTGGGCGACAGAGCGACACTCTGTCTCAAAAAAAAAATAATAAATATATTATATCCTATATTAAGCAATAAACACTCCCATCACAAAAATCACATTTATTTTCCCTTTTGTATTCTTCATACTGTTTGGTGCAGTGTTTTGCATGTAGTAGGTGAATTAATTGATATTTGTTAAATGACTGAAAGTAACAAACGCCTAAAATGTATTAAGATTATATCTGTCTCTAGGAACTAAATAATAACAATGACCTTTTAAATTATATAGTGTTTAATGTGATCAACGCACTGTGTTTTTCATTTATATAACATTCACAAGTTGTTATTACTAATAACTCAATGTTACAAAGGGGAAGAGTGAGGTACAGGAATTAAATACTTTATTCATGCTTACAGAGGGGCAGAGGAAGGATTTGAACCAACACAGTCTTCAGTCTGTATTCTCAATTACTATGCTACATGTAGCTTTTCTAATACATAATATTTATTGTGTCATTAATTGTTGTAAGTACATTACATGCACTATCTCATTTATATCATGAAATCTATTAACAGATGCTGACTACATGCCAGGATGGCATAGATTAGCACATTCATTGGACTTTATACCAAACATAGATAAAGTGTTTCATACTTCCAGGGATTTGTGCTAATGCACTGGTTATCAAACTGTGGAAATGGAACCCCTGGAGGTTCTTAATACCTTCTTAGAGTATTTGTATAATCAAAGTTCTTCTTGGTATCAAAGTAAATATTTTGCACTATTTTTTCTCTTCACATATTTTAGAAACACCCTTTTTAAATAAATAATTTCACTGTGGAAGAAATAAAAATCTCTAAGTGTAAAAACTACTGACAGTAAATAGAAAATTTTTCAAAAATTATGAAACTCCTTAATCCAACACTTTTAAGGAGAAAGAATTTTAAGGTACCTGAATCAAATAGGATGTATTCTATTAACTTCTCAACCATCTGAAATTTCTTATTAGCTAAAAATTTTATAAGCAATAATTATTCCACAAATTTTAGAAATAATTCTTTACTGTCTAACTGCTCTTAACAGAATGAGGAGACTTATGCATATATATCTTATTTTTTACTATTTCTTGTAGTTAGAACTGTTTACTCCTCTAATACATGCCAAATGTACATTAATGTAATGCTAAAATGAGTACAACTTGTTCCTAATGCTATAAACACAGCCAAAATATTTTTATATATTTGAATTAATTTTATATCCTCTTAGGATTCCCTAATTTGGACTTCTAGTAGAAAATACCAGTAGTGAAAATGTTCTAGTAAATAATGCATTATTTCATAAGCTTTGCCCATTCAAATATATACTTAATGCCTAAGCTATATAAGTTTTATTCAGACCATATTTAGCTATCTAAAACATTTCCTAGGATAATCAAATAGTTATTATTTATTTTCAGATGTCCATATTGAGAGTCATTACTGTATTTCAGTGTAGTCAATATGTTATGGTGGTATACCAGAACTAGTAGCAAATTTGGGCTTCAGTTTGTTTAGTACTTTTATATAAATTTTTTGTGTCCTTCAAATATGGCCTATTATGAAAACAAATACCTGACCTTCATAGACAAATATCCACAATTAAGTTAAAGAGAGTCATTTTTATGATACATACCAATCTCAAAGAACATTCTTCTCAATAAAACATCATTACAACTCTTGGTAACAGGTAGGACAAATAATAATGAAACTGCCCATCCTGTCATGTGAGCATTACCTTCACTGTAATTTCTGGGTTAGAACTACATTCAATGACATATACAACTTCTTCTATTATACTTTTACAGTGTTCATTTGGAAAAATTACCAAACTACCAATTGTAAAACATTAAAAGTGTGCAGGGAAGATTCTAGGATGACCCCCAATGATCCAGCCTCCTGGTATTAATATCCCTGTTAAATCCCTTGTTCTTGAGTGAAGGTGGAACCTGTGCCTTATTTCTAACCAACAAAACAACAACAACAAAAATCACTTCCATGACCAGGTACATAAGATTATACCTTCCACCTTGTGAGAGAGTATCTCTACTACCTACTCAACTTGCACACTGTAATGAAGCAAGCAACTGTGTAGGAAAGGCCTTAATTGCAAGGAACTGAAAATGGCCTTCAGCCACTAGCCAGCTAGGAACGGAGGCCCTCAATCCAATAGTCAGTAACTGAGTTCTACCAACAACCACATGAGTTTGAAAGCAGGCCCTTCCCCAGTTGAGTCATCACATGACAACCCAGTCATGGGTGACTCCTGGATTGTAGCTTTCAGATGAGAACTTGAAGCAGAAACTCAGATGAGCTGTGTCCAGACTACTGACCCACAGAAAAGGTGACATAATAAATGTGTTTTTATAAGCCACTATGATTGTGGTAATATTACTATATAGCAACAGAAAATCAATGCAGTGATTCAGACTAGAGTTCTCTTGGAAGGTTGCCAGAAATGGAATAAGGGATTTGAATACAAAAAGTACTCTTTTTATAAGATGTAAAAACCATTTAAATAAACATGTAGGAATATGTCCAGAATGTGCAGAAGATAAGTAATGCCGAGGATTACAAAAATATGAAATCTAGTTGTGTATTGTACAATCAATAGAATATTGGTCTTTGTGAAATACTTTGGTACTTAACTAACACTGAAAAAAAAATATGGTCATGGCCAAGAGCCTGATTACCTGGTGTCTAATCAATCCATTTCTTTTTAAATTTAAAATTTTAGTTATATGTTTTTCATACAATGAAAATTACTAATTGATTAATAATAGGTTTTAAGCCATAGTATGTCTTCGAATGCCATTGTCTTTTCACAGAAGAGTTTGAACCATGGTAGCTTCAGATTCACAGGTGCCTTTTATTTTACCATATTTATATTTTTTCTGACAATAATTTTGGTGTTAGAATGAATTCTGTTTTTTTGAAAACTGTAAATTTCAATAGGAATTCAATAGCATTATACATTGCCTTTAAAATCTTTTATCTTTGTATACAGGACAGTTCATCTTGGCCTTTTAAAAAGATCACAACATTAGCACACACGTGAAGATAAGAAGAAGAGAGGCCATGCCTGTGGAATTATACCAATGCTTTTCAGTAAGTTAACAATACAGTTAAAATTTTTTAAACAATAATCACCTGAGACAATACATTTTATGCATTCAATCTGGACTTTTATAGAGCTGGTCTTTTGATGAATCTGTTGAAAAGATATAGAATAGACCTCTCTAGGATTACTTTTTTCAAAGAAGAAATTAAATTTTTCATGCAACACCATTATGCATGCAAGAAAAAATATTCATAGATGCATGATAAACATTTTGATTGTATTACACTTTTATAGCTGGAACTGAAATATAATTTTATATTACAAGCATTCAGGCATGTTTCATCAATTTTCTGTTCTTTTACTCATATGAAATGTGTGATATATGGTACAACTATAGGCATACTTTGTATATGAGTTACATTTCTGCAGCTAAAAATTAAAAAAAAAACTAAGGAAAAGGAGAATAGAATGTGAGCAAATGATTGCCTTTTTCTTAATACAGAATGCTGATTAATGCTGTCATTTAAACCAAGAGAATACTCACTATAACTACATGTTTGTCATCTTTTCTTAGGATGATATTACTATTTTGAATTACAGTAGACTTAACAAGACTTGCTCAATATAAACTACCAAGTAACTATAGTTCTATATTAATTTCAGAGAACAGTATCCTCACCTCCATGATTCACTTTCTAGGGCTCTGTGGAAAGTCAGCTACCTGGAGTACCTCGTTGAAATCTGGAGAACAAAGATGCTCACCATCAGATTCCAATTCTAGTGGGGAAATAAAATTACTAAAAGTTCATACACAGGGATGTTGAGCTAGTTTTATTTGTCTCCCATGGATATTGGTACAAAACAGTGAGTAGATTCTTCTACAATTTCTGAATGAGATGTTTAGAAGAGTAGCTGAAAATAGTTAAGAAAATATTAGTAGAATTAATGAATTTAAAAATACCTTGAAATTACTCAATATATATTGAATGCCTAGAAAGAATAAAGCTTTGAAAAGCAGAACAATTAAGAAAAAAAGCACAGTTGTTGAACAAAATGAGATGTTCTGTGATGAGTGTATGAGGATAGGGGTTTGGCAGTGATGTTGTCACGGTGATGATAGGCAGAGGAGGTATTTTATGATAGAGTGTATGGGAAGAAAAAATGTGTGGCATAGATACACATTGCATATTCTATTCAGTAGTTTTTGGTAAATGTTATCGCTGTTTTGATTCCTTATGAAGAATAAGCCTGACAGAGCAGAATAAAATGCTCTGAAATATCAATTTTCCACACCCATGAATAACCTAGCTGTGTAAGCCATGAGTCATTAACACACAAACCAGTCCCAAGGGATATACCCTATGTGCAGGGCACATACCTCCATAGAAACAGGTCACCTTTCCAACTGGAAACTGCATAAATGTAATACTTAGAGACACACATACACACAAATACAAATAGGTATCCATAATATTGTGTCTCAACAAGATACACCCTCAAAATTAAGATGTTTGTGTTATTCGGCTCATTAAAAATACACAAACAAAGACAAATGCTATATTTGTTTTGCCACCTTTGCTACTCAGTTTTATGTAAAACAGGATGAAATAACAAAAAAAAAAAAACAACCCTAAGTTTTGGAATATTAAGCAGCTTGCATAATTTGATGATACATGCATAATCACAATATCTGAGAAGTTACTTCCTTTTTCTATGACCTTTATAGAGAGAGAGCATCCTCAGGAATTTTCCCCCTTCATGGGATGTGAGTTAGTGAGTGTGTAGGGGAGAATGTGTTTTATTCATTGTGCATCTCTAGAGAAAATCAGGTCACCTTCAATGATCTTATCAGTCAAAGAAAATAGTACTGCTTCACAGAGCTATTAAAATGGAAGAGAATTAGAATGTATAAAAAGCTTTCAGATGCCAGGATCAAAGGGAAAAAGGGTCATAGACTAGGCAGGGACTGTTGCCTTTGCTGAAATTCACGATTTTGATTAACATGAAGTTGTAAATGACTATAACATTGTAAGCAGTCGTAATAAAATAAAGTAAGAAACCAAGGCCAAGGACATTACAAAAACGCAAAGAAAAAATTTAAAAAAAGATTAGAACAAGTGAGTAAGAAACTAGAAGAGAATTATAATAATATGCTCTTGGATCATTTGTTTATAATTCACAAAGCACTTTATCATATAACAGAGAATTTAACTCTAGCAAATGAGGGAGGCATTGTTATCCATACTTCACAGAGGTGGAGGCCAAGGCTTAAACAATAAAAATCTGTGCATGTGCAAGGGACTGAGAGGCAGCAGAGCTACTGTTCACTCCCAAACCTCTTATACAATCAATAGAATGCTGTAAGATCTCCATAAATATTGGTGAAATGAATAAGCTTGCATTTAAGCCTGTTTTCCAAAATTCCATGTCTAATGCTCTTTCCAATTAGCTGATGAGTGATGAATTTATGTAAAAGCATTTCTATTCTATTTGAAACATTGTTGACAAATAAGTAGATAAAATATTTAGTAAACCTGGATTTTAAAATAGAGTTAGCAGGATTAGTATCTTAGGGTAACAATGTCAAACTAGAAAGGGAAAAAAATTGATTTATCTATTTTGGTGGGAACTAATAACAAGAATATACTGTCATTCAGCAAATTATGTCCTAATTACGTTCAAGGTAATTAATTGAGCACTGTCTGTGTGTCAACACAGAAATGGAAAGGAAAGTATTATGAATACCCATACCCACTGCATCTTGATTCATTAATTCTTGATACATTGCCGCATTTGTGCTCTTTCTTTATATATCTTTCTCTCACCGTCTCTCTCCTTATCCTTCTCTTTCATTTACTCTTTCTCTTTCTTTTCATTTTTTTGCTGAACTATTTGAAATTAAGTTTCAGAGACTTCCAATTTCTGCTTGGGATGAACAAAGCTGGAATAAAAAAGTATTATGCCCACTCTCAGCATTAAAAAAGAATTGGACAAATTGCAAATTCATAACTTTTCTTGAACTAGTCAGAGAGCTGTGATTGCAGGAGTACCAACTAACTTAAAACCTAAAAAAAGATATGTGCCTATGGGGAGACAGGGTAAGCTAGCATTTGCTCACCTGGTAACAAATTAGTAAAGAAGGAATGTGGTTCAGTTGGCTGCAGGCATAAAACAAATTTTAACTGGCTTGTAGATTCTCACTGTAGAAAATCTTGGGGCAAGAGATAAAAGGGAAATTTGCACTTAGAATAGGCTCTTTCCTTGTGCCTCACCAGAAGTTCATGCGCACAAAAAAATGACTGTGGTAAAATCCTCATTGTACAAAACATGGGGAGGAGAACAGCAGCCACTGCAGGAAAAGCAAGAGGTCCTGCTTGTATCCCACCCTCTCCTAATTCTCCTTGGGAGAAAAACTTTAAACTGCAGGAGAAAGTGTCTTAGGGAACTAGGGAACAGCCATTGCAGCTAGAGATTGGAAGCATTAAAAATAAAACTCTACTCCCTTCCCAGAATTACAGCTGTGGGAAACACTGGTATCCTGAGGCAGCCACCTTCCTGAAACCTAAGGACTTAATTTGCCTAAAACTAAGGCTTAATTAGAACAACAATGTCCCTCTTACCACCACACTCCCAGGCTGAAAAGCCTTGAGTGACATCTAACAGTGATTAAGAGCTTCGAGAGTTACAAAAGTGTGTAGGTAGAGACTCCAAGATTGATATAGTTTGGATATTTTGTCACATCCCAATCTCACGTTGAAGTATGACCGTTAGTGTTGGAGATGGGCCTCATGGGAAGAGTCTGGGTCATGGGGGCAGATCCCTCATGAATGGCTTGTTGCTGTCCTTGTGGTAATGAGTAAGTTCTCACTCAATGAGTTTATGCAAGATTTGGTTGTTTAAAAAAAGCCTGATACCTCCCTCATCTCGTTCTTGCTCCCTCTTCCGCCATGTGATGCTCCTGCTCCCATTTTGCCTTCTTCTATGAGTGGAAGTGTCCTGAGACTCTCGCCAGAAGATGTTGGCACCATGCTTCTTGTACAGCCTGCAGAACCATGAGCCAAAATAGGCTTCTTTTCTTTATAAATTGCACAGCCTCAGGATTTTCTTTTACACAGGAATGCAATGCAAGTGGACTAACAGACAGTTGCAGTGTGAAGAGATGACCCTAAAGATGGGAGTGAAGCAGACTACTCTCTGGCAGACCAATTCTCACTCTAAACACAAGTATAACCAAAGGAAGTGGAAGTCTGTAGTAGAGCGCAAACATAACAAGCCCAAACCCAGCACAACTCCTGACTATATTGCTCACACTTCTACACTAAAGACCTACCAGAAGTAAAAACATGCCTATTCCTAGGTTTAGAAACTATTTAGTCTGTACTCTTTCAGACAAAATGTTGAGCTTCAGCAAAAAGTTATTAAGTGTATTAGAAAACAGTGGGGAGAAAGAAACTACCAAGAGACAAAGCAATCAACAGAATCAGATTGGATATGACACAGGTATTGGAACTATCACATAGAGAATTTGAAATAACTCTAATTCATATATTGAAGCTCTACTGGAAAACACAGATAATATGCATCATCAGCAGGCTAATTTCAATAGATAGATGGAAAAATCAAGTAGAAATCTAGAAATAGAAAACATAGTAGCAGTGATGAAGAAACCTTCATCTTATCAGTAGACTTGACATATCAAAGGAAAGATTTGGTAGACTTGAAGATGTCATGAAGGAATTCCTGAACTAAAACACAAAGAGAGAAAGAGTGAACAAAGCAGAACAAAGCATCTCAGAGTTGAGTGTGATTGGAATACCAGAACAATAAAGTAAGAAAAGGGCAGGGGAGGCCAGG
>NW_012098965.1:657647-660522 GCF_000951045.1 Mandrillus leucophaeus | reverse complement strand
AAAAAAAAAAAAAAAAAAAAAGGAAAGGAAAGGGGCAGGGGGAGTTTAAGAAACTCAGTGAACACCAATCAAGACAGAAGTCATCTTCAAATAGAAGTATCAAGACATACAGAAAATCTTACTGATAAAGAAAAAAATTATATACATATATACAGAAAAATAAAACAAATTAAGGAATATTTCCCTTCAGAAATTGTGCATGTAAGAAGAAAACATAGTGATATCTTTACAGTGCTAAAAAGAAAATAAAATCGTCTACCCACAATTCTATATCCAGTGAAAATAGCTTTCAAAACTTATGGAGAAATAAAGGTTTTCTTAGGTAAACAAAAATTCAGAGATCACATTGTCAGCAGAGCTGAATTTAAAATATATTTTAAAAATTTCTTCAGGGAGAAAAAAGGTGATGCTAGATAGAATCTTGACGCTAGACAAGGAAATTAAGAGTTCTATAAATGGAGTAAATGAAAACAAAAATACAATTTAAATTTCTTACTTTTAATTGCTTTGAAAGTAAGTTGCAGAGTATCACATTTCATCCCTAAATTCCGCAGCATTATTTTCTGAGAAAAAGACTATTCTCTTTCAATAAGCATAACAGCATCACACTTGAGAAAATTAATGTAGACACAATACTTCATTATAGACCATGTTCAAGTTTATTCAACAACCCCCCCAAAAATCTTTTATATCTGATTTTGCTTTTTAATATCAAACCAACATTATGTTTATTGTGCAATCTCTAGCTTCTTTTAATTAGAACATTTTTTCCCACATTTTTTACTTTTATCACATTGACATTCTTGAAGATCCCAGGCCATGGAGAAGGGTTCCCAGTTGGAACTTTGTGATTGTTTCCTCAGGATTAGATTCAGATTAAACATTATGGCAAGAATAGGACATGAGTAATATTCTACGCTTTCTGTTGTCATCCAGAAGTGTATTATTTCAGTTGGTCTCATTATTAGTGATGCAAACTTTGATCACTTGGTTGTAGTAGAAACTGCACCTCTTACCATTGAGGAGGCCTTTTACTCTGTTTGTAGTGAAGAAATAATCTGTGGGGCAATATTTAGAGATCATGTGTAGTTCATTTTACTCATTAATACGTTATTAGTATAAACATTTTAAAACCCTTCACAGCTAAACATCTATGAATTGTTGTCTATATCCATTGCTTCTATTTCCATACTTTCCACTTAGTAAATTCAATTTTACTCATCTCTTAAATAAACAGACATAGTTCAACTAAAGTTGTAGGTGACGTGCTTGTCATGATACCTATAGATATCTTTAAATTCTCTGTATACTTGAATAATCAATAGTTATAAATTGTTCCCTCACCTGAAAACTTGCTTTTTCTTTGCTTTTTATGGTTCCATACTCTCTAGTTTGCCTCCTATCTTTGTGGCTATTACTTCTCCATCACCTTTGTGTGTTAATCATTCTCTACCAGTCACTCTCTTCAGCTAACCAGCCTGAATCAAAATAGCCTCAAGTTTGATCTGGGGCTTTTTCTTTCTTTCTTTTTTTTTTTTTTTTGAGACGGAGTTTCACTCTTGTTGCCCAGGTGCGGTGCGTGATCTCGGCTCACCACAACTTCCGCATCCCAGGTTCAAGTGATTCTCCGGCCTCAGCCTCTTAAGTAGCTGGGATTACAGGCATGCGCCACCACATCTGGCTAATTTTGTATTTTTAGCAGAGACAGGGTTTCTCCATGTTGGTCAGGCTGGTCTCCAACTCCTTACCTTAGTTGATCTGCCCACCTCGGCCTCCCAATATTTCTACTATATTTTGTTTATATCCATGGTGTGATGATTCCCAAATTCATCACAGCTCTGACTCCTTTTCCTTCTTTTTGTTCCACAAATATCCAGTTTTTGTACTCAATATTTCTACGGAGACAATAAACTCAAAGCTTTTCAAATCAATATGTAGAAGGAAGCACTCATAATCTCACCCCAGATTTAGTTCTCTCCTTTTTTATTTCAGACAATGCCACAACCAGTGAACCAACTGCTGAGGTTAGGCACCTAAGAGTCCTCCTTGACAACTTCCTTCCTCTCCATTGTATCTATATAAAATGCAATACCAAGTCTCACTTTTAACCCTTCAATTACGTCTTAAATCTATTCAAGTAGTTCTATTGCTACAGCAAGATTCCCGCATCACACTATTGCTATTTTGGCTTTGATTTCTATGACTGCCTTTAAATTCTCATCATTTCCATTCTCAAGATATGTTCACCAAAGAGTAGCCAATTGGGTCCTTTGCATATACAAATCAGCTGTTTTTGTTGTTTGCCTCTCCTGCTCTACTCCCCTCTTGCAGCTAGAGAGTCTTTAATGACTTCATATTGTTTTACAATATAGTAAAATATCCTTAGTAATTTGTAAAAGGACCTACAAAGTCTTATATGGTTTGGTCCCTGCCTCTCCCTGCTGCCTCATTTGCAGTACTCCCAATTGCTATCTGCATTGCCCCGCTGTTAGCTTTGAGTAGACTGTTTTCTCCCAACTAATTTTGTTCTTTTGTTTGTTTTTGCCTATATCCTAAAAGCCTATTCTCCATTGTATCTAATCATTGGTAAAATTTTATTCACATTTTAATTAGAAAGTCAATTTTTTATGGTAGTATTATTTGAACTCCTTAGATCAAGTGAGATTTTCTTGTTACATGCTCTTAAAGATATGTCCTTTTTTTTTTTTTTTTTTTTCAGAGTCTCGCTCTGTGGCCCAGGCTGGAGTGCAGTGGCGTGATCTTGGCTCACTGCAAGCTCATCTCAAGCAATCCTCCTTCCTCAGCTCCCTGAGTACCAGTGACTACAGGCACACCACCATGCCTGGTTAATTTTTGTAGTTTTTGTAGATGGGGT
>NW_012098965.1:642240-657597 GCF_000951045.1 Mandrillus leucophaeus | reverse complement strand
CACATTTTAATTAGAAAGTCAATTTTTTATGGTAGTATTATTTGAACTCCTTAGATCAAGTGAGATTTTCTTGTTACATGCTCTTAAAGATATGTTTTTTTTTTTTTTTTTTGAGACAAAGTATCACTCTGTTGCCCAGGCTGGAGTGCAGTGGTACTCACTGTAGCCTGGAACTCCCAGTCTCAAGCAATCCTCCTTCCTCAGCTCCCTGAGTACCAGTGACTACAGGCACACCACCATGCCTGGTTAATTTTTGTAGTTTTTGTAGATGGGGTCTCACCATGTTGGTGTCAAACTGGTGTCAAACTCCTAGGTTCAAAAGATCACCCACCTTGGCCTCCAAAAAATGCTGAAATTACAGGAATGGGCCACCACACTCTGCCAAGATTTTTTTTAATACACTGGTTATAGATGTGCTTGGGAGTGTGTCTGTGTGCGTGCGCGCACATATGTGTGTGCATGAGCATAAGAATAAACAATTATTTCTGGACTATAAACTCTTTAAGGATTGGGGCAATGTCAGCTTTGTTCAGTACTTTACCTGTAGCACAGTGCTTGGCATACTAATTTAGTATTATTCATTGGGTTTTTCCTATGTGTCAGCCACCGATTTAAGGGATACAGAAGTGAGCATGTGGGTGAAGCCATGAGTATTGTTGAATGGATGACTGAAATTTTAGGAGATTAGTGTGGACTCCAAAGTTCACACTGATAGTTACTAATCATACTTTGTACCACAATTATAATCTTGAATTTTCAATGCAGAAAAGAGAAAGAGAGATGGATTCAGTGGTTGTCATTTCCATTGTTCAGTCTACAGGGTCATATTTATGACAGAAGATCTGACAGGAGAACATTTGTGGTGAGAAAACTGAGAAGTTCCATGAGACGCTGCTAAAAAAATTCTGTTTGAGTAGAGTCCATTCTATAGCACGCGAAAGGATTCCATCTGAAAATACCTCCTCTATACCTTTGTATTTAACAAAATAACTCTTAATGTGACCTCTCAGAGGACATTCTATAAGCTTCTATGCCAATTAAAAGACATTTAGTAAATTGGGTTCCTCTGAAGAAATGTACAAATTTGTTAGCTTTACCTCTGGCTGTAGCTAAATGAACAAGAAATTCTTAGGGGAAAAAATAAAGCCTCTGTAAAAGCAAATGTATTGTGTGGGTACCAGAGAAATGCCTCAAGCTGAGATTTGCAGAGAAGACCCATTTTATAAAGGGCTATATTAAATTAAGTAAGTGCTAGGAGTCTCTGGAGAGAGGCACTATGGAGATATTTGAATGAGCACAAAGTTAAGTAGCAATGAATGTAGAATTTTCTATTACTGGTATTTTCTCCAGTGTATTTTGTAGGCCCTTTGTGAGGCAGTAATACCCACTGCATCAGAAAATCATAGTGTATTGGAGATAGAAAGGAATTTAAAATTCATAATTCCAACCCCACCAGTTTACAAATAAAGAAACAGAAGTCTAGAGAGGTACATGATTGTTCTGGTGTGAGGGAGCATGTAATGGCATATCTGAGATCAGAATTCTCATCTAGCTCATTATTTTAGTTTTTTTTTTTCCCCCAAGAGGAAAATATAGGAAACAGGCAGTTCCAGGGATGGTTTTGTTTGTAATCCAATTTCCACGTCATTGAAGATTCTAGAAGTGCATTTATTTTGTCAACTGCCAAGCAAAATGAAGATGAAAATAATATTGTAGATCAGGCAATAAAAAAATAATCTCAACAGAAGCTCACAGGAAGGCAGTGTGATAAAGTGGAAAATCCTTGGGCACTGGGATTGGATGGGTCTGGGTTCACATCCCAACTCTGTCATATACTAGTTGTATGAAATTTGACAGCTGTTAACATCTCTTAATTAGTCACCTTTATCTAAAATGGAGATTATAATACCTCCTGTCCTTTAGAGGATTTTCTGAGGATTAAATGAAATAATTCATGTAAAGCACTTAGCACAATATTGAGCACATGTTGTAAAGCTTAATAAAGTCAGTTATTTTTACTAGAGCATTCACACTAACCTCTTTGCAAACTGCCAGGTGATATAAGGGCATTTAGCATAAGAGCTAGATTTCCAAATGAAGAAGGCAGAGATGAAGTCCGGTTATAAGCAGAACTGGACAGATATAAAGTTTTCTAGGATGAAACAAATAGAGTGATCCTTCAAAATGTCCTCTCCTTACGGTATGCCTGGAGAGAGAGATGTCACAGATGGCAGAAAAGCCAGAAGGGAGAGAACATCTCCAAACAGGAAGACAAGTAAGTTAAATGGGCAGTGGCGCTGAGTCAGTTCTGATGTGATATAAATAGTGCTGAGTTCTGTCTCTATTTTGTGAGCAGAGACCTTGGCCTGAACTCATCCACTCCTGTAGAAAGATCTTCCAGTAGGAAGACATGTGCATTATGTGAAAATGGGCAGAGATTCCTGCCTCTGATGATGAATAGCCAAGCGAGACACCAACAGACTAGCAGACCAGAGGCCAGCTGCCTCTAAATCATTTTTAAAAAGAGACAGCTTGCCTCATGACAGGGCTATAGATAGAACCTTGCCTTTGCTCTCATGTATATGAGTTGCTTATCAGAAATCTGACTGCCCTTTCAAGAATATGTGATCCACAGGGACATAGTTCATTCCGGATTTTAGTGAGATGATTGACATTCCAAAACTGTGGATTAAGTTGTGACACACACACACACACACACACACACACACGAGTTATTGCAGACTGTCTTCACTTTTCACAAGGATTCTTGGGTGCTCTTGGGAAATAGTACACTAAAGTGGGTGGAACAATCTGAAATGACCATTTATTTACAAGATCATGTCAGAAATGCACTTTCTCTTGATCTCAAGAAAACTTCACTCGAAAGTTTCACTATACAGACTAAATGAAATAATATTATAGGTACTTAGTGCAGAGGCTGGCACGTGGTAGGTGTTTAATCATTGTTAATTCCCTTCTTTCTTGTTTTCCTCCTTCCTAATATACTGCTGTTACATTAAAAGTCAGTTTCAATTTTTATTCTTTATCACCAGTAGCATCTGCAGAGGGCAATATAATCCTGCTGTTTTTGAAGACCTGAATCTGATAAAAGAGAGAATGGGGGTTCAGAGAAGTGACATTTTTTAAGCACCTCTGAGAAAGTAGGTACAAAGTTGAGAGGGAGAGAAGTATAAAGTTCATATAGTTACTCTTCTGAGAGGGCTTTAAGGGAATGGGTTTAATGGGAGACTTTCCTGAATTGCCTGTCATCTCCATGAGGAGATGGTCTGACGGGAGAGGGATAGGAGTTACCATGTCAGAGGACTCAATAGCTTCAGTGGGTTTGGACGGTATGAAATTGAAGGCTGAGGCTTTATGAGAAGGCAAGATGCAACACGGTTCTTTAGAATTATGAGCATTCTAAAGTGAAGAGTATACAGCAGGCCGAGTGTGGTAGCTTGTGCCTGTAATGCGAGCACTTTGGGAGGCTGAGGCAAGAGGATGGCTTGAACTCAGGAGTTCAAGACCAGCCCAGGCAACATGGGGACTCTGTCTCTACAAAAAATTTAAAAAATTAGCCAGGCATGGTGGCATGTGCCTGTAGTCCCAGGTACTTGGGAGGCTGAGGTGGGAAGATCACTTGAGCACAAGAAGTCGAGGCTGCAATGAGTTTGTTCACTCCAGCCTGGGCAACAGAGTGAGATTCTGCCTCAAAAAAAAAAAATATATATATATATACGGCAGTGGTTATTTTGCTCCAGTGGATTTGAGAGTCAAGCCATTTTTTGGTTATCACAACCTGGGGTTGGTGGCACAACTGGCATCTAAAAGTACAGGCAGGGATGCTGCTAAACATCTACAGGCCCACAGAGCAAATAATTATTTGGTTCAAAATATGATTAGTTACCCACTCAGTAGTGCTGAGATTATAAAATTCTGATCGCTTCTCGGCCTTTTGGCTAAGATCAAGTGTGAGATTATAAAATTCTGGTTTACGAATAGGATGTAGCCAAAATTTAAATTGTGGGTTATTTTAGCTGTATTGTCACATTTTCCCCATCTCTTTCTGGAACCTACACATATTATTTCCTCGCTTAAATTTTTGGAGTTTGATCTATGGTCAAAATAATCAGTTATTCACTTATGATAAATGAGATGGAGCATGACCCCCTGTCCATTTTAACATTGAATATTTAGCACATAGCATTAAGAAGTAGACATTTAAGCCCAGGGATCAAAGAATGACAGCAAATTTCCCAGTGTTTGAGTCTTAAGATCTGGTCCATAGAGTTATGAACACAATTTTTGTGGCATTGGCCATTGCTGCTAGTTCAACTGTTTTTAATGCAACTATTGGCACTATCCCTACCCCAGTCACCACTAGTCATTGTTTATTGAGCACTTTCTAAGCACTTTGCGTTTTTGCAAGTCTGTACAAATAGTACATGTCTGTACAAATAGTAATATATAAAACCCACTCTATGGAGTGGGTAAAGGGATAGAATCTAAGCAAGGTTTATAACTTGCCAGAGGTAACCCAACTTCTTAAAGAGCAGAGATGGGATTGGTACCCAGCTATGTCCTTCCTCAAAGCCCATGTTGTCAAAAGTTAAGTACCCGGCAGTATTTATAAGGAAGAAACAAGGGAAGGAGGGAACAATTCAGAGGACATGGCTTATGTATCTTTTCTTTCGGTTTTTGACACACTTAATTTGGTTCTCAGTGTCCCTTGTGCTAAGATTTCGGTAATACAAACAATACAAAAAACGAAATTGCCGAGGTTTGTACAAATGTTTAAGCTTCACTTTGGTTATTCTTATTTATGTTAAGATCTCTATCTTCCTGGGATATCAGTTCTTTCGAAATCAAAAGGCTCTAGAGATTGGGTGTTTTAGCCCCAAGGAGGTTTGTTATTTAAATAGACACTCTGGATTTTCAACAGGTTCTGCTACTAACTGTGGGTCTTTAGCTCACTTTATCCATATTTTGGCCTGTATATTGGGAAGAATAACATTTGCTGTCCTTTCTACCTTATAGTTTTTAAATGATTGCAATTAAAGATCTTTGAATAGTATAAGTGAATAAGCATATTAAAAGTATTCTTTTTTTTTTTTTTTTTTTTGAGATGGAGCCTTGCTCTGTCGTCCAGGCTGGAGTACAGTGGCGTGATCTCAGCTCACTGCAAGCTCTGCCTCATGGGTTCAGGCAGTTCTCCTGTCTCAGCCTCCCTGGCAGCTGGGGCTACAGACTTGCACCACCACATCCAGCTAATTTTTTTTTTTTTGTATTTTTGGTAGAGACAGGGTTTCACAGTGTTGGCCAGGCTGGTCTTGAACTCCTGACCTCAAATGATCTGCCTGCCTCAGCCTCACAAAGTGCTGGGATTACAGGCATGAGCCACCACACCCAGCAAAAGTATTCTTTTTCTAATAAAACTTATGGTGAATATAATATGGGCCACCCATATCACTTAAAAATTGTAAGAAAATACACAATAGAGCTAAATATTTGATTATTTATCAAAGTCAGAATTTTTGGTGATATTTGGACATTCAGAATGACCAGAGTTTATCAAATAAGATAGAAAGTCTGAGCCAGTTATCTGATTAGCATAGTGACAAGTGTCTCAGCTTTGTGGGCTATCTGTATAATTGGCACAAATGTTTAAAGGTTTGGCCATTTTTATTTTAAAAATAATATAAATCCACTTGGAAAATTTAGAAAAGTAAAAGGAGGAAATAAAATATGCTGAAATTCTACTACTTGGAATTACTTTCCTAACTCAGCTCTGAAACTTGACCATAAAGCCTCTTTATATTATTTTTCTAGCCTCTTGTTAAATATGGTTTATGCTGAAGAAAGATGAATAATTCTCATCATTATCTGCAGTATCCCTGAAAAGCTAAATATGCAGTCAAACTCTGGATCATCTCACAAGCATTGAGGATTAAAGTGGAATGTGGACAGAATCAGAAAAGAGAAGACAGAGCTGAGGAAGGCGGTTGAATACAACGAGGAGGCTAAACGTTCCCCCCTTCCCCACACCTGACCGCAGCCTCTAGCTGGTTTGCTGTCTCCCTTTTCGACTATGTCTCCTTTTTTAAGTATTTGGAAAGAACATTTAATCTGGAGGCCTCTTAGGCTAAATAGAAGAACAAATCCTCTGCCAATTGCACGCTCTTTGATACGTTCTCATTGCTTTTAGAATTAAATCCTAAAGCATGACTAGGGCCTCTGAGACTAGTATGTCTGCCTTTTCCCTTCCTTCTCCCTCATTTCATAC
The DNA here is from genome assembly GCF_000951045.1 of Mandrillus leucophaeus. Classification (NCBI taxonomy): domain Eukaryota; kingdom Metazoa; phylum Chordata; class Mammalia; order Primates; family Cercopithecidae; genus Mandrillus; species Mandrillus leucophaeus. Next base: position 651,314 of record NW_012098965.1, on the reverse strand, counting down.
CATCCTTCCTCTGTCACTCACTGCATCCCCGTCAGTCATTCTGGCCTGCTTTGTCTCCACAGATGAGTGACTTTGGCTTTCCCTTGCCAGGAATACGCTTTTTTAAACACCCTTCCCACTCACATCCACCTGAGTTATTCTGTATGTCAGCAATATGGTTTGATTCCATTAAAACACTTTTCAAAACCTGTGTTTTCTTAAAAAAAATTAACCTATATATTAGCATTGCTGCCATTAGACCAGAAGCTTCTAGAATGTGCCTTTTTTTGCTCATCATTAACTCTGCTAAGCCTAGAAATTGCTCTGTGCTTAGAGAGAACATGCAAAATGCAGGAAGAATATATGTGTACTTGAGTTCAGATCTCAGCACCCCCAGGTACTCTTACGTTACCTGAGTGACACTGGGCAGGTGGCTTAACTGATATGTATCCCAGACTTGGGATCTGTTAAATGAGGTTAAAATATTTCCCACCCAGAGCCCCTCAATGTTCAACACTTCCAGGATAACTCCTTATTGCACATATTTGTGACTATATGTCTCAGAGCTTGTCTCTTGTTTAGTAGGTGCTTAGAACAGTTGATGTCAGTGATAAAAGGGCATTGAGGGGCAAGTGTCCCAGCTTCCTGGTCCCTTAGTAACACTCTGATAAGACGCTGAGGTGTGTTCTACACTACCTCCTGTATACAGAGTCTCAGCCATCACCAGATTACTCTGCTCAATAACAAACCTCATCCTTTGTCACCCTGTCTTACCATTTACTGGGGCTATTTGGGATTATCTTTTAAATAAATTATTTTCACTCAAATTTTTTTTCTGAAAGTCAGCTTCTTGAGAAGCCCAACCTAAAACATGGGGTTAATAACATTTCCAGGCCGGGCATGATGTCTCACACCTGTAATTCCAGCACTTGGGAGGCCGAGGTGGGCAGATCACCTGAGGTCAGGAGTTCGAGACCAGCGTGGCCAACATGGGGAAACCCCCTCTCTACTAAAAATACAAAAATTACCCAGGCGTGGTGGCATGCACCTATAGTCCCAACTACTTGGGAGGCTGAGGGCAGGAGAAATGCTCAAACCCAGGAGGGAGAGGTTGCAGTGAGATTGTGCCACTGCACTACAGCCTGAGTGACAGAGTGAGACTTCATCTCAAAATAAATAAATAAAATGGAAAAAACCGGCATTTCCTATGTCGTCAAATTATTTTGAGATCCTAACTCATCGAATTATTTGAAAGCACATATGAGTGCTCAATACATGTTGCGTGTTGGCATCCCTTCATTCTGTTGAGCAGCTGTTGAATCTAGCAGCTAAGAGGATAGATTCAAGAGTGAGACAGACTGCATTTGAATCCCAGTTCCACCACTGGCTCACTCTGAACCTTGGGGCATGCTTCTTACCCTTACCTCGTTTTCGCCTGTCTGTAAAATGGGGCCAGTACAATTTGCCCACCTGAGGGACTTGTGGTATGTTTAAGCTATATATCTAAATAGTCACCCAGGAGATTAACAGAGTGTAAAAGTGCAAAGGAAATGTTGTATGGCTGTTTGTGATGATTATTGTGACTTCATTATCTTAATATGTACTTGCTAGCTAAACAAAAGATATTTACCAAAGCCATGTTAGGTACTTTGGAGACAGAGTAAAAAGATAAATCGGATATGGATCCCCATCTGGGCAACATTTAAGGTATGTCATCTAGATGAAAAGGAAGGTAAGACCTTCCCTTAAAGATCTCTAGTATAAGAAATTGGCAACTGATATGGAAAAATTACTGTCACTAATGAAAACTAGTGTGACTTGAATGTGTATCATGCGTCATGCAGTATATAAGACAGAGAGGGGTTCAGTAACTTGCCCTGCCACACAAGTAGTAAGGTGCCAGGTATGAACCAAGGTGTTTTGTTTGTTTGTTTGTTTTTGTTTTATTCCCCCCACTCCTCCACCATTTATAATTTGTCTTTCATCCCTACCATTCTACTGCACCTGCTCTCTCACAACCACTGTTTCTTTTATTTTTTAATTTATTTTTTTATTTTAAGTTTTGGGATACATGTGCAGAACATGCAGGTTTGTTACACAGGTATACATGTAACATTGTGGTTTGCTGCACCTATTAATCCATCTTCTAGGTTTTAAGTCCCACAAGCATTAGTTCTCCTAGTGCTCTCCCTCTCCTTGCTCCCAGCTCCCCAACAGGCCCTGGTGTGTGATGTTCCCTTTCCTGTATCCATGTGTTCTCATTGCTCAACTCCCACTTATGAGTGAGAACATGCAGTGTTTGTTTTTTCTGTTCCTGTATTAGTTTGCTAAGAATGATGGCTTCCAGCTTCATCCATGTCCCTGCAAAGGACATTAACTCATTCTTTTTTGTGGCTGCATAGTATTCCATGGTGTATATATACCACAGGTGTTTTTAACTGCAGAGCCTGTGTCCTTAATCAGCGTAAGAGTTCCTTAGCCCTATCGATAGATAAGTGCTGTGCTTCCTTCCCCAGTAGCATCTGTCATCTGGATGAGTTGTGTAGTTTGATTCATTTAAAACAATTTTAAAAACTTGTATTTTCTTAAAAAAATGTTAATCTGTATCTTAGCATCTCTGCCATTTGACCAGAAGCTTCTAGGATGTGCCTTTTTTTGCTAATCGTTAACTCCACTAAGCCTAGAAATTGCCTTATGGTTGGCAAAATGCAGGAAGAATATATGTGTACTTGGGTTCAGATCTCAGCACTCCCAGGTACTCTTGTGCTATCTGAGGGACATTGAGCAGGTGACTTAACTAGTTTGTATCCTAGATTTGGGATCTGTACAATGAAGTAAAACTATTTCCCACCCAGAACCCCTCCACATCCACCACTCCCAAGATAACTCCGTACTGCCCGTATTTGTGAGTATATGCCTGAGAGCTCATCTCTTGTTTAGCCAGTGCATAGAACAGTTGATGCCAATGATCTGCCCCTGCATGCCAGGATCCAAGCAATGCACTGAGAAATAAGCACTGAATGTTACCACCTCATAAGTTATACCTCCCTTTCCTCATGCATCTTCTCAGAGATGTAGGAATTCAAAAGAGGGATGCTTTCTGTGGGTAAGTGGTAAGGTGGAGATGATGGAAGACTTACTGATTTTGGAGTGACCCTTGAAGGGAAGGAAGAAATCAAAATGCGCGTTTGCAGGGATCAGGCACTCTAAGAAATGGGGAGTGCTTGAAGAAAGGTAGTGGCACAGAGAGTTTGAGAGTGTCATTTTTAAATTCAGTCTGTGCTAAAATATAACTTCTGTTACTGACCTGCCATGTTATCCTGAGTAAATCACTTAATCTCTTCAGCTTTGATTTCTTCATTACAAATGGAAACAATAGTAATATACATCTCATATGGTTATTTCCTGAGTAATACAGGTAAAGAACTAGTGAGATACTCAGCACCTAGTAAATGGCCAATGCAGACAGCTGTTGTGATGATGATGATGATGATGATGATTATTATTATTATTATTAAGTCCTTGCAGAAGTGAGTGTGTGTGTGTAGTGAGGGTGATGCACTCAGTTTGGCCAACACAAAGTGTCTTTATAGAAGAAAGGTAGGAAAAAAGTTTGAAAAAACTCATTGGAGTCCTGACAGAGCTTCAATAGAAGGTTGAGAAGAATCTACCTGGTTCTGCAGCAAAGGGACAGCACTTGAAGTGTTTGATCCAAGCAGATGGACCACTGGAACTAATTTGCAAAATAAGAAACATAAAACTATTATGATTTCCTATTGGTGTAATGGGAGGAAGAGTGGAGTTGGTAATAGGAGAAAAGATGATTGCAGAGTCTTCCACAACAGCCTAGATAAGCGGTAATGAGAATGGGAATGGGAAGAGCCAATGGCTTCATTAAAAAGCCAGCTCTTTCAGTGAAATGAACACTAGGATATGAACACTTGGTTGGTTTCTAGTTTCTCCAAGCCACACAAATAACCATGGACAAGCATGTAACATCTCTGTCCTTCTAATGACGTCATGAGAAATCATGAACTGTAAATGAGGGGAGGCATGAAAATACCCTATATTCTGTAAAGCACTATAAATGATGCTAATGAAACAATTCTTATTATGTTATTACAGCCCAATACCCTCCAACATATGCTTGCATTTTTCTTTATTTGGATTACAGCACTAAAAATCAAGGTTAAACCACAAGAAAATCCACTCAGAGGTACAGTGATTTAATGTACCCTGAGTCCTTACTTTTTATGCATGAATTAACATGCTCCCTAGGCAAAGCACAATATTGGGGGACTTACGGTCAAGACTGGCTTTTGGGGATTCTGTAAGGTTCAAAAGGGGTTTGGAGGGTAAGCAGGAACTGCTGCCTGACACCTATATGGCACAGGAAAGCTTCACGATACAGAGGAAGAGACAAAAAAAATACCTATGCCATGTTGCATAGGCTACTGAGTCTTAATATATGTCAAGAATTTATTCAGTATCCTAATCACACTCTACACAAAAACTATAGCCCTTCCAAAGCCTCCATATTCACCAGCTATCATAGGAAAAACCGAAGTATAGTGATTTGGATATCGTTCCCCTGTCATGTATGACAAATCTGAACTGCATAGATATGAGTTAAGTTCAATCAGGGAAGCAAAACTTTTGTGAAACATATAAAATAGAGGATTCACTTTAGGAAGAAGACCTTATACAATTGTAAGAGAAGACGATGATACAAAAGTGAGGGGGGAAAAATCACGGCGATACCGCCAACAAGCCCTCTTGGGCACTGGAGCAGGTGGTCAGGTCAGATCTTGCTAGGAAGCCAGCAAGTTCAACTGCCAGAATGGGCTTGTGAAGGGGAAGCGTTTGTGAACTGTCGCCTCTAAAAATGAAGTGGACCTAGGGTTAATGTTGGTCAGTAGTGCCAGCAGTTGGGACAAAAAGCTGGATATGAAGAAGGAAACAGAGGATGAGATCTCTGTTAACCTGTGTCTCTTTCTCACTAGACAAACTTACATGCAGCTTTCACAGAGTAGCATCATTTCTACCTTCCAAATCTCACACAAATTTTCTTTTTGATCATCTCTAATCCAGATCTGGATAGGGAAGGGAAATTTGGAAAACATAGTTCTAGCTCAGCCAAGGTTGTGAGTCCAGTGAAACTTCTTGTTTCCTGATGCGGATTTCCATGTTTACCACTTTTCAATGTTTACCACTAAAAGAAGCAGTAGTGTAAATCGAGATGAATCCATTGATTACAGATTGGCTAAGTGTTTGTGTTCTTACGACGTCAGCTGCTAACGATGTGTTTCAGGTTGTCTCCCCACATTAATAGTTTGTTTGGAGTGTCTGAGTATCTCACTGAATTAACTGATTGACCGCATTGACAGACAGGCAGACTAATCAATGAGCTTTGCTGGGCACAGTAGCTCATGCCTGTAATCCCAGCAACTGGGGAAGCTGAGGTGGGAAGACACTTGAAGCTAGTAGTCCCAGATCATCATGGGCAGCACAGCAAAACCTCATCTGTAAAGTAATAATAATTTAAATAATTAGCCAGATGTGGTGGCATGTGCCTGAAGTCCCAGCTACTTGGGAGGCTGAGACAGGAGGATCTCTTGAGCCCAGGGTTTCGAGGCTGTAGTGAGCTATGATCGCATCACTGCACTCCAGCCTGACTGGCAGAACAAAACAAATCAATGAGCTTTGAAGGCTGGCACATGAGAGTATAGCACAACCTTAGCTATAGAATAGTGGCATTCAAATATAATACTACAGTTTAATAAGCATTATCCATTTGTGACTATAATCCTTCAGTGATGCTCTTGATAATAATTGCAAAATAACAGTCAGAATATGCTTGATGAAAAACAGCACAGAGCAATTCACTCATAATTACCCAAGGGAATAGCATAAGACAGATACATAAAATTCATAGAAGAGTCCCAAATTGCCTTTTAGCTAAAACAAGCTGCGTTGTCCTCGTATATCCTTTCATCAGAACTATTAAGAAATTGTAAAATTGTGTAACGCTTCTCATCTTAGAATCATTAAGTATCAGAACTGGAAAGGATTATTGTGATCTCCTGGTACAAGGATTATGATTCCCTTGTCTTCAAGGGACAAGCAGAAAACAAGAGGCTGCCAGGCCAGTCACAAGGCACAGATGATTTTCCGTGGTCTGAATACTCTTCGCTTTGCTTTTCTGTTCCCATGTTTCTCATTTGGAGTGATTTCAATGTTGTAAAGATATAAGCATTGGGAAGATACAAAGGGTCAGAATGTCTAGCTAGAGGGTAAACAGGAAAACTGGCAGTCGAGTAGAAGATGTCACTTCTGAAACCAGTTCTTCAAGCCCATCTGTGCCATCAATCCTCACGTGATTTGGATTTTGGAAATGCGTTCTCAAACATAAAGCAAGATCCAGCTTCCACAGATATGTCATTATGCAACAACAAATCATTTGGCAAATCATCAATTCTATTTGAGAGACTAAGTGTTTGAGTTAAGTAAAATAAATATATGGCCATGAACTTAGATATATCAAGTTAAAACCCTGGCCTCAGATTCAGTTTAGCAATGTTACAGAAAGAGGACAAAGTGGGAAGGACAATTGGCAATTATGAAGGGATGTTGTAGCCACACAGATTTGATCTTAGGACAAACTTTTCCCTCTGTGATTGGCGATTCTCAATAAAACTTTTATGAAAAAGAAGGGGGTTTTGTACTCCTCCCTTCTGAGCTGTACAATCTCAAATGCAACACTTTTGTGTTTGACTATAAGTGCTTTCTGAAATTCCCATGTGCACAAATACAGGTAAAACAAAACAAAACAAACAAAATTATTTGCCCATTTTGACATAAAAAAATCATTATTGTTTCCAGGCTCAATATTAAGAACTGATTATAAAGCTGGTCAGAACATTTGGGAGGGTTTTGTTCCTTACTCAAATGTTGTTTTTAGTTCTGTGTGTACCCAATCTGTTCTATTGTGAGCTTCTGGCAAAGTGAGCAGACAGCACCTGTTGTTAGCGGCAAGGTTCAGGAAACCAAGTTTGATTTTTTATGAGGGAGGAAAGAAACTCTTCATCTGTTTTCTGGTAACCTATTAGGTATCTTCAGATTGAGATTTTTTTTTAACTGCAACCAAATATGTTATCTTTGTTCTTCAATTTAGTACTAATTCTGTATGATGAACAAAATATCAAAATCTAAATTAATGCTAAAAAAGACAAAACAATTACAATATCATTTAGTGTAATATATATATAGAAAATATATATCTACACAGATATACATTACAGAACATGTATATGTGTGTGTGTGTGTGGGTGCGTGTGTGTGGGTGTGTATATATACATATTCCTAAGGGCACCATGGGGTCTTGGTACTTATTTCTCTATCTTGTTTTTTGTACCAAATAAATCTGCAAAACATGGCATACTTCCACTAATAAAAATAGCTAAAAACTAAAACATGGCTCCACAGAGCAACATGCTAGCAGTTATTTAACAACCATGTCTCTGAAAAGAATGTGGATACATATATTTGTGTGCATATAAATGTATATATATGTACATAAACATGTTTATTATCAAATTTACTAATGCAATGGATGTGATGTGTAGCACACAATTAAAAAATAATAAAATATATATCATAATTTATTGTAAAATCCATAAGTCAATTGATTTTCATAGAAGGCTTTTGCTAAGTTTTATTGAACATTTATATCTAGCTAAGCTCCAGTTGCAATTCAACCATGACCTGACAATTGGAATTTTATCCCAATCTGCTAACTCTATTCCTAGTAAACATTTGTTATCATTACAGCTGATATGCAATATAATCTTGGACTATTTCTCACTGTCATACAAATTATACCCATTACTGAAACCCTTTCAGCATCAGCGCTAAGTGAGGACCTGCTTTGTAGCATTTGCCAATTGCTGTGGTGTAAATACTCCTCATGAGTGATTTCAAGATAATAACATGACATAATTTGGGAAGAAATGTACAGTAGTTTCCACGATATGATATTTCCACCATACAAAGACAATAGATATGAACAACCGCAAGACCATAAGTAATAGGAAAATATTCTAAAACAATTTGGAAGTAATGAATTTTAAATAGTTATAAAATTTTGAATATAATTATTTTAATTGGATATCTATTTAATTTTTAATAATAGCTGTGTTTAAACAGCTTGCTTACAAAATTCCTGAAACTAACATTCAGCTTTCATGAGCTGCTACATGTCAGCTCCAGTACACCCTGGCTAAATAGGTTGGTAATTTTCAACTAGAGATAAGTAAATATGAGAATTATGCAAGTTTAAAAACACTACCACAAATTCCATGGAAGCCTAATGGGATCTCAATTCAATTTTTTTTTTTTTTTTACGTACACTTATGACTACATTGGTGATACTCAACCTCAGAAACAGCACACTAGAATCATTTGCTTAGCTTTTAAAGAAACTTAGGTCCTTTTAAAAACACCAAGGTCCATCAAGAGTAGAATGGAAAGTCAGGATGTAAAAGATTCATACAATGGAACAATGTACTACACAGCAATGAGAGTAAGCAAACTTGCCATTATACACAACAACTTGGATGAATCTCACAAACCCAACACTGAACAAAAGAAGCCAGAAATGAAAGAATGCACACTAAATGGCCATATAGGTAGTATTTACATATATACAATAAAAGTAAATTGTGTGATGAGAAGTCAGATAGTGGCTACCCTTCTGTGTCTCAGCTGCGACTGGAAAGGGCTTCTGGGATCCAGCCATGGTCTGCATCTTGATTTGGTTGCTGCTTACATGGGTAGGTTGAATTTATGAAAATTCATTGAACTGACGCAATTTATGCACATTATGCTTACTGAGATATTTTGGATTTTAATAAAAGTCAAAAACTGAATGATTGGCTGGGTGTAGTGGCTCACATCTGTAATCCCAGCACTTTGGGAGGCTGAGGCAGATGGATCACAAGGTCAGGAGTTCAACATCAGCCTGGCCAACATGGTGAAACTGTCTCTACTAAAAATACAAAAATTAGCCAGGTGTGGTGGCACGTGCCTGTAATCCC
>NW_012098965.1:635764-637960 GCF_000951045.1 Mandrillus leucophaeus | reverse complement strand
AGAAGGAAGGAAAGGAAAAAGAAAGAGAGAAAGAGAGAGAGAAAGAGAAGGAAGGAAGGAAGGGAAGGAAGGAGAAAGAGAGAGAAAGAAAGAAAAAGGGAAAGAGAAAGAGAAAGAAAGATAAAGAAGGAAAGAAGAAAGAAAGAAAAGAAAGAAAGAAAGAAAAAGAAAGAAAGAAAAAAAGAAAGAAAGAAAAGAAAGAAGGGAAAGAAAGAAAGTCTGAAACTCAAATATAGTTTCTTCCTTTGACCACTATCAAGGTCAGATGAAACACTATTCATAAAGTGCTTTATAAACTATAATGCACTAGTTATGAGGTATGACTAATCAAATATTCGACTTGAGTTTTTATTTTCCCTTTAAGACTAAGAATTCTACAATTACAAATTCAGCAAGTGTAAATACTATGTATTTCTCAGAATGAATATATATTTGAGAGAAATGACCTGATTCTAAGCAAGGAGTGTGGAAATGACAAAATTCTTCTTCAGGGAATCAAAGTTTAAGGAGAAAAAGGAAGAATATATTACTGGGAGGATTAATCAGAGTGAACATAGCATTCGAATAAGTGTGTTAAAGATTGGATTTGCCTTTAATAAACAGAAATGGATCTGAGGAAGAACAATGCAGAAGATCACAATGATATGAGGAGAGACCTGGGGATTTTTAAAAAGTGCAGAGATCTTACGAGTAGCACAGTCTGACTTGAATGAAGGATACATGAAGGAGAGTAAGGGAAGGCATGGCTCATGACACAGGTAGAATTGAATTAATTAGATAACTTCCAATATTTGTTGAAGGAAATTGAATTTGAATGCTTGATTAGACAGTTTGAACTTTATAGGAGATGGGATCTGTAAAGGTCTTGACATAGAGTAATGACAAAATCAGCCGTGCTTTATGAAGTTTTCTCTGCATAGGCGTCTGTGTCAATAATCTAAGGACACAGAGGATGCCTCAAAATAGAGAGAAACTGCAGGTGGCTGCTACAAATGTCTTGGGGGAGAGGTAACGGTGGATTAACTTGACTGGTAACAACAGAACTGAAAAGGAAAAACAAATACATCTTGAGATAAAATACAGCCCACAAGTTTAAATATTTAAGTTATTTTTGACACAAAGTCAATGTGTATTTGCTACCCAGTAATACTGAAACAGCATTGGCTGTATGTTAAATGTGCTACTCCCTGAACAAACCACACTGAAGTTATACCTGCCTAGGTCAAGTGTGTCTAAGCAAACTGTATTAGTTTCAAAAATTAGGAATAGTTTTCTGCTTTCAATATACACTACAGTTTTTAAAAATTAAAAAAAATCCTAAGCCCAAAATATGTATTGTGATTCAAACATTTATGCCTAAAAGTAGATTCTAACAATAACCAGTTCAATTGCTAAAGGTGTTTGGAAATATTGATTTATCCCCAAGTAGCCTTGGGGTCTTATTTTGAGAGGTCAATAACGTGCTCATTTATTTTAAATATTTATTGAGTGTGTACTATGTGTCAGGCACTGTACTAGGCATCAGCGATGCAGCCACTTATATGACGCACACTATTTTTACCTACATAAAACTTATATTCCTCTAGGTATAGGCAGAAAGTGCAATAGTAAAAAACGTATAAATAAGTTAATTTCAGATAGCGATGAGCTCATTGAAAACAGTAAAAATGGTTGACGATAGTGCCTAGGACCAACGGTGTGATAAGCGCCTACTTACCCAGACAAGGTCCTAAGGGAACGTCAGACTATGGAGGTGACTGAGTGGAGATGGGTATAATGGAAAGAGCCAGTCATAGAAAGATGTGAAGAGTGTTTCACACAACTGAACAGCACACGCAAAGACCCTAAGCAGAGAACAATCTTGATATTTCGACGAGCGTGAGAAAAAAATGTGGCTCTAATGCAGTGAGCAAAGGGAAGTTAAGTAAAAGTAGAGACGAAAGAGGTAGGCAGAAGAAGACAGACTGTTTCGTGACTTGATGGAATGGCAAGGAGTTTGATTTTAAGCATCTGGAATTCTTTAAATTGGAGGAAGAAAAATGTTATCAATCCTGGGCCGGGCGCGGTGGCTCACGCCTGTAATTCCAACACTTTGGGAGGCCGAGACGGGCAGAACACTTGAGGTCAGGAGTTCGAGACCAGCCTGACCAACATGGAGAAACCCCATCTCTACTAAAAATACAAAATTAGACAGGC
>NW_012098965.1:632317-634519 GCF_000951045.1 Mandrillus leucophaeus | reverse complement strand
ATCATATATTATTATATTATACATAATTACATATTATATATTATATCTATCTATATATATATAATTAGCCAGGCATGGTGGTATGAGCCTGTAGTTTCAGCTAGTCAGGAGGTGGAGGTGGGAAGATAGCTCAAGCTCACAAATTTGAGGTTGCAGTGAGCTATGATGTTGCCACTGCACTCCAGCCTGAGTGAAAGAGAAAATCTTTCCCTCCCCCCCCAAAAAATTGAGTCTGTGTCAAGAAACAGTCTTTAAATGGGATCATATCAAGTTTAAAAGCTTCTGCATGGAAACGGAAACAATCAATGAAGTGAAGAGACAACCAAAACAATGGAAGGAAGTATTTGTAAACTACCCATCTGACAAGGGACTGATAATCAGAATATATAAGGAGTTCAAACAGCTCCCTAAGGAAAAATCTAATAATGCAATTAAAAAATGGGCAAATGATTTGAATAGTTATTTCTCAAAAGAAGACATAAAAATAGCAAACAGGTATTTGAAAAAGTGCTCAATGTCCACTGATCATCAGAGAAATGTGAATCAAAACTACAATGAGATATCACCCCATGATATGTCACTCCAGTTAAAATGGCTTATATCCAAAAGACTGGCAATAAGAAATGCTGGTGAGGATGTGAAAAAAAAGGGAACCATCACATGCTGTTGGTGAGAATATAAATTAGTACAACCACTATGGACAACAGTTTGGGGGTTCCTCTAAAACTAAAACTAGAGCTACCATATGATCCAGCAACTAAAACTAAAACTAGGGTCCCCATATGATCCAGCAATCCCACTGCTGGGCATATACCCAAAATAAAGGAAATCAATATATCGAAGATATATCTGCATGCCCATGTTTGTTTCAGCACTATTCACAATAGCCAAAATTTGGAAACCATATAAGTATCCATCAACAGATATATTGATAAAGAAAATGTGGTGCTTATGCAAACTGGAGTACTATTTAGTCATAAAAAAGAACCAGATTCTGACATTTGAAACAACATGGATGGAACTGGAGGTCATTAAGCTAAGTCAGGCACAAAAAGACAAACTTCACATGTTCTCACTTATTTGTGGGATATAAAAATGAAAACAATTGAACTCATGGAGATAGAGAGCAGAAGGATGGTTACTAGAGGCTAGGAAGGAAACTGGGATGGTGGGAGGGGGACATGAAGGAATGGTTAATGAGTACAAAATAAAAGTCAGAAAAAATAAAACCTAGTATTTGATAGCACAACAGGGTGTCTATAGTCAATAATGACTTAATTGTACACTTGAAAACAATGGGGCCAGGCGTGGTGGCTTGTGCCTGTAATCCCAGCACTTTGGGAGACTGAGGCAGGCAGATCACCTGAGGTGTGGAGTTTGAGATCAGGCTGGCTAACATGGTGAAGCCCCGTCTTTACTAAATGTACAAAATTAGCTGAGTGTGGTAGTGCACGCCTGTAATCCCAGCTACTTGGGAGGCTGAGGCAGGAGAAATGCTTGAACTTGGGAGGCAGAGGTTGCAGTGAGCTAGAATCATGCCACTGCACTCCAACCTGGGCGACAGAGACAATAAATAAATAAACAACTAAATAAATACGTATAATTACATTGTTTGTGACACAAAGAATAAATGTTTAAGGGAATGGATACCACATTTTCCATATTGTGATTATTATGCATTGCATGCCTATATCAAAATATCTCACCTACCCCATAAATATATACACCTACTATGTACACAGAAAAATTAAAATAAAAAATTAAAAAAAAATGAAGCAAGGTGCCGTGACTCATGGCTGTAATCCCAGCACTTTGGAGGCCAAGGTAGGAGGATTGCTTGGGCCAAGGAGTCAAGACCAGCCTGAACAACACAGTGAGAGGCAGTCTCTACAAAAAATAAAAAAATTATCCAGATGTAGTGGTGCATGCTTATAGTCCCAGCTACTCAGGAGGCTGAGGCAAGAGGATTGTTTGAGCCTAGGAGGTCAAGCCAGCAGTGAGGAGTGAGCTGTGATAGTGCCATTGCACTTCAGCCTGGGCAACAGAGCGAGACCCAGAATGAACGAATGAAAGAAAGAGAAAAAGAAAGGAGGAAGGAAAAAAAGAAAGGAAGGAAAGAAGGAAGGAAGGAAGGGAGAAAGAAAGAAAGAAAGAGAGAGAAAGAGAAAGAAGGAAGGAAGGAAGGAGAAAGAGAAAGAAAGA
>NW_012098965.1:617313-629810 GCF_000951045.1 Mandrillus leucophaeus | reverse complement strand
AAAAAAAGAAAAAGAAAAATATTATGAATCCTTCCATGCTATTTTCAAGTCGTGGCATAGCTATTTTTGAGTACCCTTAAAGTGAAAACATGACCTGGTGTTACCACTTCCATAGAATACTTGACCCTCTTCTTCAAAGACTTCATGGTGAAAACACAATTACTCACATTCCATTCAACTAAGAGCCTACATTTCCTGCAGCGTGCCAGTCTGCATACCAATCATTTCCTCCCAATGCTGACAAAACGTAATTTTTTTCCTACATTGTTATCAGTCCTAACAAACAATTTCACTTAAGGTTTAAGAATCAATTACTTTGGAAGAAGGTTTGATAATCATATAACCACCTTTATCAGTAGGCACTGCATGAAAATGGTGTTTTCAGCATTTCTAAATTGGACCATTTCTATTAGAAATTGCAAAGATGTCACTTGGCTTAAAAATATAGCCCGGTGTTCCATTCCTAAAGGTGCTATTATGCTAACAATAAATCTGAACAAGACCGTAGGCAGAGTGTGGGTTGTGATGTACTCAATATTCATTCACACTCTGACCCAAAGGAATATCCATTATGTGCTTCTGGGATCCTTGAGCAAAGCAGGTTTATTACACCTGCCAATTTTCATGGATTTGCTGTGTGATACATCGTTGTCTTTGAAGAAATCTTGGTCATAGTGAATATTTTCATTCTTCTGGTTTTCTCTCTCAGGTAGTTCATTTGCTCTGGCTCCCAATTCAATAAAAGGCTATGTTTGAAATAGAGTGAAATTCAGGCAATCATAAATACTTTCCAATGTCCCTTTTTCCTAGGTGCCTGACTGAGTATTTAGAAAGAGGTAGACTTCCTCCCAGATTCACTTGCAGGCTGTGTTACTTATAAAGCAGTAAGCTGTGTAAAAATCCTGCCAGGATTTTTTCTTTCTTTATTGGTATCAGCCCTAAAAACAACTTTATCTTAGTGTTAAAAGTAGACTACTTTGGGAGAAGTTTTGAAAATAATATAACCACATTTGTCAGCAAACATTACATAAAAATGATGGCAGCAAAGACTTATTATAATTTTGAGTCTCAGTTTATTCTTCAAGAGTAATTAATACAGTAGGAGAAACTAGCTCATTAGGCCCTGTTGGCATAATACAGTAATTAGAATGCCTCAAGGAGGGCTTTGATTCTACTCTGCCAATAAATGTGACTAGTTCTATGTTGACTTTCTTGAATTATTGCACTTCTTCATGACAAAACCAAGTCTCCTACTGAATAACTGGTACTTCTTCAGAACTAACCAAATAGGTATTCAGTCCATAATTTCATAAAATACATATAAAAGTCCTTAACCCATGGCAAAACAAACACAAATGACAAAAAAGTGGTTATATTTATGAACCAAGTGAACGTTTTATAAACTACCATTTAAATGGTAATACTTAGTTAAAATAACAATGTCAAAAGAGAATACATTAGGCAGAAATTCTTAAGACTATATGAATACTGAATGTCAGGAAAATCACATTCCTTGTAACTAGTATTCTGCTATTATTTATTATGTTTGATCTATAATAGCAGCCATTGACACTCACTGACACTCTTCTTAAGGACTGCAGAGCTTCTAATAGTCCACACATTTAAAATTGTGCTGTCTCTAACCCTGGTTAACTCATAACAACAGATATGGCACACGACTCAACCTATTATCATCAAGTATTTATTAAACATTTTTAATAATTATCAAATTTTTAAAGATAGGAATTTAAATTTTGAAATTTGTCTAATATTTCTCAAATTTTACATAAAAACCATGGTAAGGTGAAAGATTTAATAAAATAGAATCATCTAGTGCATTCTGAGAATTTTTCACTGTGGGAAAATGTGACAGTTAATCACATCAGTTAATCTTGGGTTTCTTATACAGGTGACATTCTAGGGTCAACAAAATTTGACCCTATGTGGTTTTTCAGCTTCTACCCGTTACTGACATTATTTAGTATTTATTAAAAAATAAAATATTTCTGGGTTGGGTGTGGTGGCTCATGCCTGTAATCCTAGCACTTTGGGAGGCCAAGGCAGGTGGATTGACTGAGCTCAGGAATTTGAGACCAGCCTGGGCAACACGGTGAAACCCCGTCTCTACTAAAACACAAAAAGTTAGCCCAGTGTTGTGGTGCATGCCTGTAATCTCAGCTACTCAGGAGGCTGAGGCAGGAGAATTATATGAATCCAGGAGGTGGAGGTTGCAGTGAGCTGATATGGTGCCACTGCACTCCAGCCTGGGCAATAGAGCGAGACTCCATCTCAAAAAATAAATAAGTAAGTAAGTAAATAAATAAATCAAATATTTCTTCATGAAAACAATCTGTGCATTGTCTACAAGGACAAAAAATAAACCTGCAGTTATAAATTTTTCTCCATATATTAATTTGGTTATCCAAATTATCTCATTGATATATTTTTTCTACTCTAAGATATGTAAATTTGAGGCCGAAAATAAACGTTCTTGTCTATATGAAACCTCTTGATTTTTTTTTCCTTCCAGGAATTATTGTGCTTCTTATAATTCCTTTATTTGCTCTTTTCCTCATTTTCCGTAGTGAATAAGCATTTATCCCAGCAGAGTTCTGTTACAAACTCAACCTCAAAACCAAATTTTCTAATTTGTATTAGTGAAGAACTTTTTTGTCACAAGGGGCAGAATCTCCACTGAAGTGGACTTACTTGCTGGTTTCCCTGTTTAGACTGGCAGGTTGAAGAGGGCAGGAACCCATGGACCTATTATTGAAGGTCAACACCAAGCTCCTTGCCTGGCACATCATAGTTTATAATAAATTTTGATATTTGTTGAAGTGAATGAACCTTTCTTTTATTCATTTAGCAAATATTTAGAATCCATGTATTAGGGGATGGAGAAGCAGTAAAACATAAAGCAGATGTAATTTCCCACCCTCACAGAGTTTCAAATAGGGCATGATTTAAAACTTTTAAAATGTCATTAAAATTCTACTTCTAGAAACTTACGACCATAACTTTAATACACACTGGCAACCATAAAGGAATGAACCAGACTAACAGTTCCCCAGAGGATATTATATGACTAAATTTATTCTACTATGATAACATAAATAGGACCAACATCATTAACTTTTGGTAATTAATTAATTCATTCATTTAACAAATATTTATGGAATCCCTACCAAGTACCAGCAAGATATAGTCCCTGCCATCTGGAAGCTTAAAGCATAGTGAGGAAGAAACATAGGAATTTAGTTTCTTATGACTTCTATAAAAGTTACCACAAATGTTATGGCTTAAAACAGTACATATTAGAGTCCTGGAGGTCAGAAGTCCAAAATGGGATTCACAGGGCTGAAAACAAGGTGCAGGCAGAGCCATGCCCCCTCCATAGATCGAGGGGAGAATCTCTTTCCCTGCCTTTCCCAGCATCTAGAGCTTCCTTCATCACACCCGGTGGCTCATGATCCCTTTCTCAGTCTTGAAGTCTAGCAGTGCAGCATCTTCACATCTCCCTCTGCTCTGCTGCCACATTGCCTCCCCTCTGTCAGGTCTAACTCTGCCTCCTTCTTACAATCTGGATAATCCAGGGCCATTAATCTCCCCATCTGAAGATCCTTAACTTAATCACATCTGCAAAATCCACTTTACTGTATCAGGTAGCACTCACAGGTTCCAGGTATTAGGACCTAGATATATTTGGGGTCATTATTTATCCTGTCATGCATATCAATGAAACAGTTAAAAAGTATACAATTAGTAACTGTATTTCCTAATTAAATGTGCCTTGGTTTTCTTCTAATATTTTAAAAATACTAAAATAGATCAATCAAATTTTTAAGTACTCAAAACTTTAGAAGTGTCCCAGAATCAATCATGTATGACTGTAGGGATTAAGTTTCATTTCGAAGGCCTGTGAGGCCAATGTCTATAAAGGCACTAGAAGTTGCAGTTAAGTTTTAGAAAATGAGAGGAGAGATTGTCAAAAAATTTTAAGTTTTAATTTAGAGTCTAGGGAGATTTAAAGTATCAACCTTTTAGAAAAATTATAACAATTAAAATAGCAAGGAAAGAGCAAGTAATTGTGAAAGATTTGCTGCTATTTCAGAATGAATAAAAAGTATATTTTGGAAAAACAAGATGTTATCACTATGCATAGTCACAGAACTCTATCATCAGACAATCTAATTTTCTAAACTAAAATAGTATCTGCCAATAGGGAGACACACCACGAAATCTCTAACAAAACAAACACATTTAAAGCAATACTCTCTTGTGTATATCATTATCAACATCCTTACCTCTGGGGCAATGTTTAGCTTAGATTATCTTATTTAAGTAGCTATGGCTTTAAAAAAATAGATCCAATCTGTTCTTTCACAAGGAAATTGTGCACCAAGGGTATATGATTATTTCACCCATTAGAATAAAGCAACAGGACATGTTGAATCACATCCAATTTGGATAAATAAAAGTTAATATAAGAGCTGGAGTGTTTCTCAGATTTGATATGTGTTCTGAGAATAATAATTTATTTCAATTTAACACGAAAGGTCTTTTAGAGATCCTATGCTAATTCAATATACATATTTAAAGGGCAAAATGTTAATGTTGAATTTTGACAGGAAGATGAAACTTAAGAGTAGGAATATAATTCTTATTCATACATGTATGATTTGGGGGCATCTTGATGACTTTTTCTGTCTTTTCTTAATCTATTATCAAAAAAAGAATACATTATTATTTAACCCCAAATCTTTGTTTTAGAGACCTAGAAGTGTCACCAATGAAAATACTGTAATCACTTTGAGTAAATATAACTATAGCACTTCTAGCTGTTAGCTTTGCTAGTGGTAAAATTGCTTTTATTTATGTGGTTTTCTGAATCTCCTGGTTGATTTCTGCATATTTTAGCATTCTCCTTCCTTTTAAGATCAGCATATCTGTTTCTCAGGATTGCTATAAAATATATGTCCTTTGCAATTACTGTGTTTCTGCCTTGTAAATTATTATGTTTATTTCTGCATGTCTCTCAATATATTACTGCTTTGTCATAAGTATGTGAAACTTCACTAGTACCTATCATCACATAGTCGGGGGGAAGAAGCATAGCATGGTAGAAGAGAGGCTTCTTTGATAATCCCATGATCTAATAAATGTCCATGCTCTGTAACAACTCATATAGTTAGGCTCAACAATTAATCTTGACAATTAAGCTCAGTAATTATGAACTCTATGATTGTAACAGACTAGGGTTGATTGTTTACAAAAACAGCCACAATTATTGCCTTTATTATTTTTATGGCCTTTTTATGGTAAAATTTTGCAGTTTTTCTATCAAGAGATGTAGTATCATTCCACATCCATTGAAGCTGGACTGGTCTTGTGACTTATAATTGTCAAAATAATGTCACAGAAATGGCAATGTAGCAGTTCCAAGCCTTGGCATCAGGAAATGCTGCATCTTTCTGTCTTTTGTTTTCTTGAAACACTGAGCAGTTACCATATAAAAGAATCCAGACTCATAGAGGGTAACATTTGGACCAGAGCCATGGCAGCACAGTTGTCTCAGTTAGGAATGTTCTAGAGTAGTCACGTCTCAGATGACTCAACTCATCAAAGATGCAGTGCACCCAGGCAAAACCAAAAGAAGACCCATTTGAGCCCATCCTAAATTGCCAACACACAGATTTATCAACGAAATATACGACTATTTGTTATTTTATTATGCTCACATTTGGCATGGCTTGTTACAAAGCAAAAGTTAACTGATACACAGATATTAACATGTTTAAGTTGAACATAAAAACATGTTCTTGTCTATTCTTTTGCAATAATTAAAAAGAAAATATATATAAGGTTATTTCTAGTTCTTAGGTAACAGTTCATATCATCTTTTCTTCTAAACGAATATAGCTTTGTTTTTTTGTCATATCAAATTCTAAACATGCAAGAAAATATGTGTTTTAATTATATATTTTTTAAAGACTTCACTATAATGAAAATAAGAAAAATTATTCACTGTTTATTGGTGGTAAAAAGTATTTAATTGTATTCTTTTATAAAAATGTCATACTACATTATTACGTAATTAAATATTACATAATTACATTGTATAAAAATGTCATATTTGACAACTTATAAATGTAATAATGTTAGTTTCCATTTAAAACTGGCATTTGATACATTTTTAAGGATTAAACTTTCCCTGTCTGAGTCATAGAGGTTACCTTCAAAACATTATCACTTAGTCATTCAAATAACATACAAATTGTGCATTTTGAAAATTGCTTCACCCGTAGAAAGAAATACAATGCCAATATATTTATCAATCAAAACTCATAATAATAGAACACTTTACCTGCACAAGAGTTTATGAGTGGCAGCAGAATTACCAGTTTCCATAGCAACCTCATTTCCACTTTCTAAGGTCAAAAATTTCTCCCATACAATCAGGTGGAAAAAAAAAGTCTATCTTCCAGTCAGTATCTCAAGAGTCTGAAAGAGACAAAATTGTCATGAAATGAAAAATGTACAAACATGAATATTTTAATAAGCATATATTTGCTGCATATTAATTCAATTTAGTATTAATACTATTATCCAGAATAAACCAACCTAAATGGATGCTTTCCACACATACATCTGTTCTGCAAACTCCAGTAATTTCAGCTCATATTTTCTTAATTTCAATTCACACCTCAAATATTAGAAAACATTATTTGTCCTAATATCACAAGAAATAAAGTTAATATTGTGCTACATAATTTCTGCAAGAAATCAATTTCTAGCAGTGTTATCTTTCAGGTATGACACATGCTTTTCCTAAGGGGTTACATCATAATTTTCTCTAATTTATTTTGACATTTAAGCTACGTAGTGATAAATGAAATCAAGATAAAGTGTTAGTTTGGCCTTTAGCCCAAAGAGAAATCTAATAAGAAGTTCATAAAAACTCCTAAACTCATAAAAACTTAGAATAAGCTCAGAATAAACTCATCTATGTCCATGCTCTGTAGCAACTCATGTAGGTTGGCTCAGCAACTAATCTTGACAATTAAGCTCATTTATTATGAACTCTATGACTGTAAAAGAGTATGGTTGATTGTTTACAAAAACAGCCACTATTATTGCCTTTATTATTTCTATGACTTTTTATGGTATAATTTTGCAGCTTTTCTATCAAGAGATGTAGTAGGTTACATTTGATAAAACTATTATATATCAAGTGATAAGAGCCTTTGGAAACTTTAACATAGTGGAAACATATTTTATTGAAATCTTAAATATTTTTTGGAAGTGTGTGGAGTTTAAGTGTGATGATAGTAAATAATAAAATTTTTTATCAGTTCTCTGATGTATTTTTAAATTTTAAAAATCTTTCATTTGTTTCTGTCATGAGTTCCTTCATCTTAAACCAAAAACATTGATTATATTTAACATTTAAATAAAATTTAAATTAAATGCTTTCCAAATTTAATCAAAGGATAAAAATCACAGGAAGAAAAACAATATTCAGGGGTCAACATATATATTGAGTCAATGTTCTTTCTCAAATGTTCTCATATCTGACATCATGTTTCCAATCCTTTTGACACCACAACCTTTAACACCTTACATAAATTAGATCATATGTTATATCCATTGATTCATTTATTATATTTTCATAAACATTTATTTATTTGTTTCCTTATATAATTACATTCTTTGCAAGACAATGGGCACTAGGTGTTAATGGTGAACCTAAATTCCTTCATTTCTACCTTTGAGGTACTGCTGTCTTGTGAGAGACATTTAACGAAAACAGAAAACAAAAACAAAAAAACCTTACACACACAGGTAAATATTTGTGTAGTAAATATGATAATGTTAAAGAAAAATGTAAGATGTATGAGATTTATAGGGTGGAGTTCAATTAGTATTTTTTAGCTGTGGCTTGAAATAAGAGTAGCTCTTTGCCAGGCAAAGAGTATGTGTACATGGGGTGAAAAGTGAAGAGTTGTAGGGATTACGATAGGTATGAAGGAAGGATGGGACTAGCTTCCTAAACAAAAGAGAGACAGTGTGCCCAGGTCCTATAGCAAGGCTTGAGTTGCAAGTTCAAAGATGTGAGAAAGTCCGGTTTGATATTCAGAAGGACTGTGGCATGAGACAAGGTTGGAGAAAGGGAAAGAGGCTGAAATATACAAGACGTTTAGGACATGTTAATGCATATGAATGTTGTACTTTCAGATTATAATTGAGAATTTAAAGCAGAACAGAATCAAAATTTACGTTATATCTCTGGCCACCGTGGAGAATGAAAGAGATGGAGTAAAAAGTGGAATTATACAGAGTAATTAAAGGCTACATTTATAGTACAAGAAAGGAATAATGAAGGTTTTAAACAGAGTAGTGGCTTTGAAGATTAAAAAAAAAAAAATGGATCTCTGAATAGTCTTCCTGCCCTAAATCTCCTGTCCCTTCTACTCATTTAAATGTTACATCAAAATTTTCTTCCTAAAACAAAGATTGGTCCAATTATGCCTGTTTATTCAATGGAGAGTTTAATCACTTTCAATTTCACAAACATCCAAAGTCTTTGGAATGATATTCAAGACTATACACAATAGGTTTCTCATCTTCCTTTTCTCACAAGACTACTACTAAATACTTCCAATCTTGTGACAAAGATCTATTTCCTGTGCACATGCATTATGTATTATCTCTATATAGATGCATTTAATTAATATAGAATTCCTCCTTAGGGTCTGTATCTCTCTAAAAAACTGTACAATGGTAGCATGACCATAGATATTTGTTTTCACTGGACAGTTTCCATGTATCCAATTGTCATGGCAGAATTATCAATATTATCAATAGACTCTTTTTCTCAAAAGAGCCTCAGTTTATAACATAAATTACATGGTACACTTATTTAATGGATATTCATTATTTTTTTAACCAATAATTCTGTCTTCTTCTTGTGATAAAAGGTCTGTGACTTTCTTTTGAGGAACCATCTCCCTGTATACCATCAGACAATACAGTCAGGGAGTTATTGCCTCCACCTTCCAGCTGCAGGAACGAGCATATGACCAGGTCACTGTCAATCAGTAATCTATTTCTTTGGCTACAATATTTTGTAAAGAATTCAGCATATTGCTTAATTGAAACCAATGGCAGTCAAAGCCAGGACCTTTGTCAATATTATTAGAAAAAGTGTATACTCTCTCTATTAAGTTATCAAGAGATAATAAACCTGTTGATCTGGTATATCTCACAACCATTATCTTGACGAAAGTTTGCAGCCACAGCTAAAAACTTCCAATTCCCCTTCATGGACAGTTTGCTAAGGCTCTATGCCAAATATATCCCTTATTAGGCTTTAATAATCCTGGATTATAGTACACATAGATCCAAATACCATAGATCCCCAAATCTCTAACACCCAGAAACAGTCCCTACTTCCTTGGGCTAGAAAATTATTTAAAATATCCATTCCTCCGGAGACCTGCAAGGCCTAGTCATCTCTATCCCATTTTCCATTTGCAAGCTACCTCCAACAGTCTCAGCTTGCTGTAGTTCTGTTCCTGGGTACAATTTCCTTTGTGGCCTTTGACTAATTTAGAGCTGTAAGAAGCAGAGTTCTGTTTTTTCTATATCTGAGTGTTATTGTGATTTATTCCATTATTCAAGGAACCTATAATCATACCCGGTATTGTAGAATCATGAAACATCTTACCTAAACCCCTGGAATTCTAAGATATGTGAGCCAAGAAGACAAATTTTTGCCTAGTCCTGTTTGTATTTTGTTTTTGTCTCCTTCTGCCTAAGTAATCTGACAAGCACCCCCCACCTTTTTTTTTTATGAGATGGAGTTTCGCTCTTGTTGTCCAGGCTGGAGTACAATGGCACGATCTTGGCTCACTGCAACCTCTGCCTTCTGAGAGCAAGTGATTCTCCTGCCTCAGTCTCCCGAGTAGCTGGGATTACATGTGCATGCCACTATGCCTGGCTACTTTTGTATTTTTAGTAGAAACAGGTTTTCACCATGTTGGCCAGGCTGATCTTGAACTCCTGACATCCAGTGATCCATTCATCTTGGCCTCCCAAAGTGCTGGGGTTATAGGCATGAGCCACAGCACCTGGCTCCCTTTATTGTTTATTCCAAATTTATATGAAGTTTCTCTTAAAGATTCTAGAGCAGACTGACACAATATATTTCTCCTAAGGCTTGCACTTATCAAAGGCTCCATTATATTGCCAAGGTTTTTGTACTTTACCTTGATGATAAACACCATGTATAACACTTGCTCATAATACTCGGCATGGTGTCTAATGCAGAGCTCATAGCTACTCAGTAAGCATGAGCTAGGTTTGTATTTGACAGCTGAACAACCTAGTATTACGGAGAAAAAGGCTACACTGGGAATCTAGAAATTTTGCTTCTACTATTGTCTCTTTCTCTTAACCAGCTGAGTAACATTGAGTGATTCATGTACAATCACAGTGATTGTCAGTTTCCTCCTTTGAAAATAGAAGGGTTTGACCTAGAAGTCACCTTCAAGTTTCTTCTAGCTCTAATATTCTAAGATGATTTGATTCCATCCAGTGTATAATTCGTAGCAAATGTTGCCCTTTATCATCTGATTGCTTATCAGCATACTATAATGAGGGCAAAGCCCGAAAGATGTTATATTTGGCATTCCTCTATAATGCTAGCCTGAATAGCTAATACTTATGCATCAGTTGCCATTTGTAAAAGTTTCATTCGTAAAAGTTTAAATGCCTAAGGAAGGAGAATACGCTGGCTCAATGACAACAATGCAGATAAGAAAAGTGTAGTTATTTACTCACAGCAGAATAGAGTAGAAATATTCAGTGAGTGAAATTTATGCTAGTCACTGACATGCAAAATAGCCACAGGAATTAATTCTAGGTTCCTGGAATCCTACAGGTCACTTGAGGCAAAATGGACTAATAAAGGAAAATCAGTATATAAGTCTAACGTAAAGAAACTTCTAGAACTTAAAAAGAGTCTCAAAAATGTATCACCAGCATTTTGTTTTAGATGAGGTCTTCTAAGTGATAATTTGGCCCAGAGTGGTGAGTATCTTGGTTCATAAGCTAACTTCTGAGAATATTGTTCTGTTACTAATGGATAAAATTTGTCCCCCAAGACCACGTGTATTTACTTTTTCTTGCATGAAATTTTTCAGTACAAAATTAACAATTTCAAACACTTCAAGAAAACAGTATGTACGGGTCCATAATCCCTTTTCTTGCGATTAAAAAAAAATCTTTGAAAGTTGAAAATTACATGTAAACTTGGTGGCAAAATTTATTTGGTGGCAGAGAATTGTCCCCAAGCAATACACACCAAGCAATGTGTGGTTGCTTAGATCTTTTCACTCAAATTATTATAAATATTGATGTATTTTTCTGCTGAAACAAAGATGTTGGTTGATAAGTGTATCAATGATGTGTATGCTCATTGGGCATATACATACATATATATACACACACACACACACAAATTTATATGTATCTTTAATGTACATATCTATCTATAATATGTATATACTTGCACATAAAAATACATATAAATTTGTACACACATATCTGTTAGTATATAGAAATGCATATAAATTTGTACACATAAATTTATAAATAAAGAAACATATAAATTTGTACTACATTGCCTTTCTAAAGCTAAAACAAGGGTCAGCAAACCATAGCCTGTTGACCAAATCTGGCCCTTTGCCTTTTTTTGGTAAGTAAAATTTCACTGCAACCCAACATGCCCATTTATTGATGTATTGTCTATGGCTGTTTTTGTGCTACAAAGGCAGGGCTGAATAGTTGCTCCAGAGACCACATGTCTTGCAAAGCTGAAAACATTTATTATCTGACTCTTTCTGGCTTTCGTGCTTCTGGAATTTCTTTTGCTGATCTCTCATTTAATGAATTCTAAACTCTAAGACACATTTGGCTGTGAAGATTTCTGTTAAAGGATTATCCAACTGTATTTCTTTAACTCAATGTATACATACTCAACAAGAATACCATGTATTTACTAGAAAAAGATGCAATCCTGTATTTTGAAGTAGCTTCAGACTGTGAGCCCTGTCTTTATATGACCTCTTCTCACCATGTTTCACTGACTTGCTTCTGATTCCTGAAGGCAGATGAAAGAACTCAGAAATTATTGCTGTGACAGTGAGGTTATACGCAGTGCTAATTATACTTAAACCAGACAACATTAAGACTTTCTTTGTTTGGTTCGGAATAATCATGGTTTTTTTTTTTGTTTTTTTTTTTTTTCTTTTTTTTTTAAGGAATGGAAAAGTGTCACTCACTCTATTTCCTGGCTCTAAAACCATTCATTAGTCTATAAATGTGCACAATTGCCAGGAAACCAGGAATAAATGCAGAAGTCAAATAATGGCTGGACCTCAGGCATCAGGAGAATTCTGGAAGGTGGCTGCCATGTTAAACTTTGGTTTGTCCAG
>NW_012098965.1:518458-616133 GCF_000951045.1 Mandrillus leucophaeus | reverse complement strand
TTAACTCAGTCATCAAGAGAGTCTCTTTCATATGCCTTTTGCTTGAGGCCATGGAGTCTTACTGAAAGATACTAGTGTGAAGAAATTAGTTTTAAGACTGCTGAAAAATTATATTTTCTTTTATTTATTTATTTATTTTTTTTAGTAGAGGCGGGGTTTCACCGTGTTCGCCAGGATGGTCTCGATCTCCTGACCTCGTGATCCGCCTGTCTTTGCCTCCCAAAGTGCTGGGATTACAGGCTTGAGCTACCACACCCGGCCCAAAAATTATATTTTCAATGAATTTCAGAATTGAAAGAAATTATATGGATAATAGAGGTCAGCTTTCTACTTTCGTAGCTGAGGAAACCAAGGCCTAGAGGAGATAAGTAGTTGTCATTATTTACATAAATAGGTGATAGTTAACTAAATATAGTTTAGTTCGTGACCTAGAATGAGACCTGGGACTTGAAGGCAGATCCCTGATTGAGGGTCCCCTCTACTATGTGACCTCTTGATCTGGGACACCGTACACATCACCAAAGCATAGCTCCAGCCTCTGTGTGCACCTGTTTTTCAATCTGCAATGTGCACGTAATTATATCTTATAGAAATGCTCTTTGTATTTATATTAATCAGAATATGAGAATGTAGATGAGTGATGCTGCTATAGCTTTGAGGATTTGTAGTGTTGACTTTCCATTCCTAAAAAGGAGACAAGAAATACTTATTCATTGGGCAAATCTGAGTTTGCTAGACTTTCCACAGTCAGGGAGAATACAACTTGATATAGTTGTAATACTTTCTCAGAAGGAGAAGTAAGTGGATGATATTGTTAATATAAACTAGAAATGGCCTGTGAAGAAATTCATACTTCTATATTTGAGTCCTTGTGGACCAACAGTAACCTAACTTAATAGGTAGATGAGATTGAAAACCTATCTTAGGAATATGTGCCTATAGCAATAGCTGAACCTTGGCCAATCCCAGCAGCCATGCTTCAACCAGTCATACACTGCTGAGTGTTCAAACTGTGCTCAAATCAGGCAAATGCTAGTCTGTAACCAATCCAGCTGTTTCTGTACCTCACTTCCGATTTTTGTATGTCACTTCCCTTCCATTTTCTACAAATTTGTTTTGATGACGAAGTATCCCTGGCATCTCTCCAAATCTGCTGTGATTCTGGGGGTTGCCTCAGAATCAGGGGTTGCCCGATTTTTGAATTGTTCATTGCTCAATTAAAGTCCTTTAAATGTAATTCAGCTGAAGTTATTTTTTTTTTAACAATATTTTTAGGGCTTCATGATCTGGGTTAAGTGATTTTAAGGTTGTTCTTGCAAGATGAGGAGCTGGTTAGAAGTGGGTAGAGATTAGGGCATAATAGCTTTAATTTGGTGAGTACAAGAAGGTCAGGCTCTTGATACAGATGGTGATGTTGGTCTTGAAAAGTAAGTTTTATCCTCTAGAAGCAAGAATTTCCTGAAGCAAGTAGCTAAATTATTTTTGCTTTCAGTGTTGTTTAGTACAGGGAGAGGAAATCATGCTAGTTTCAGCTCTCAGCAATGAATTCAATAATAGAATGCAGGGACTACTTACTAACTACCAAAGCAGAGACTGGGAAATCTTTTCTGTAAAAGACTATAAAGGACTAGACAGCAAATACATCCAGCCTTGTCACTGTTGCACTGTTGCCACTGCTAAACTGTACTATTAGAATGCAAAACTAGTCTTACTCAAGACATAAACGAATGGAAGTGGCAGTTTTTGAAAGAAACACTTTATTTACAAAAAACAGGTGAAGAATAATTAATTCATGGCCATAGTTTTCCAACCCCTGGGCTAAAAGTTGGCCTAGCGAGAAGTTTCTAGTGGTAAGTTCTCAGCCCAATCCTACTGAATAGTTGATTAACCTAAGAATCACAGAAAGCTAGAAGAGATAGTGAGTGTATCAGATAGCAGAAATAAGAAATATCTGGAATGAAAATAATGAAGTAGATGCATACATACAAATAGATATACAATTATATAGATAGAATATAGAATACATATACGTAAGTAAAATGGCAAGCAGCAGATTTTCTTTTCAGTGTTTTTGCTTCCTCATATTTTCCAATTTTTTTTTAAAAAACTAAATAAAACAATAATATAGCAAGATCCTATTAAAACAGGAATGTGTGCAAAGTACTTTCTAAAATTTTGTTTTGGGGGAAATATAAATAGACTCATCTGCAAGCAATATTAGAGCAGTAGAGGAAAGATCCCTTTTTGAATGTATTTAGGAAAAAGTGGTCACACTACAGAAAATGTTTCTTCCTCTTCTGTTTTGCTGCAGTTGTCAAATTAAAGAAAAACAAATGAAACAGATCAGTATCAGTCAAAACAGTAAATAAAGATGTTATTTTAATAAGAATATGTACTAAGTAATATATTTAAATTTTAAAAATGACCTGCTTAAATATATTGAGTAGGAGTAGAGTGAGTTAAAGTGGCTTTGCTTCAATTCACGTTTGAAAAAAAAAAGCAGATAAGAAAATTCTATAGTGTGAAGTTGGACCAATATTCGATGTTTGCTTATCTTGTTACACAGTTGCTAAAAATCTGGCATTACTCAGGTTGCATTAATAAAAGCATGGTGGCCAAAACTAGGGAGGTGCTAGTTCCGTCCTGACCTGCACTTGTGTAACTACACAGAGGGAGTGTGTTCCCTTCTGAGCATCATGGTTTAAGAGGAACTTTGACAAATTGAAATACTCTCCTGGGGAGCAGTGCAAGGATGATGAAGTGGTTGAGAGCCATGACTTATGAGGGTCAGTGAAAAGAAATGAGTATGTTTAGCCTGGGGAAGAGAGGATTTAGCAGGCAGAGGAGAGCCATCTTCAAATATTTGAAGGGCTGTCTTGTGGAAGAAAGATTAAACTTATTATTTGTGTCTCAGGAGAGCAAAACTGGTACCAAATAGTGGACATTTCAGGGCAGCAAATTTCAGCTTAATATCAGCCCTGAGCATTTTAACAAGTAGAATTGTTTAGCCAGTGGTTAAGTGCACTGGCTTTGAAACCTAAACAGTCTGGAATTCCATTCTTAAAATCTACCAGACACTTAATAGCTTTGTGACTTTAGAAGAGGTAAACTGGTTTTCTAAGCCTGGATTACATGATAATTACAATGGAAAAAGTAGCATCTACCTCGTGGGGTTCCTAAGAGAATTCAATGAGTTTGTACATACAAAGTGCAATGTTTTTTTTCCATGAGATGCATAGTGCTCTATGACCAGGAGTAGATAAATGACACCCTTTTTCGTATATTATAAATAATATTTCTGATCAAGTAGAAGTTTAACTAGATGACCTCTGAAACACTTCTAAACTTGCAGCTCTTTATTACTATATAGGAACAGGATGCTAAAACCCCTCTGATCCAGGGGTCATCAACTGGTACTCTAACAGGTTCTTAAAAAGAGTGTTTAAAAATTGGAAAATTATATATAAACATAAACATTGACTTCTCATTAAATATCTGAAAATTTGGCATCACTAGTCCATATTTCCATGCAGTAAAAATACAACAAAAAGGCATTAACAAGCACAAATATCAGTAGTGACTGGCCCTTTAACACAAGTGTTTGCCGTAGTTCGGTGGACACCCCCTATTGTCTCACACCTAGTCCCTTCACTCTTTCATATTACCTGCCCAGTCTTGGAAGGCATTGTGTATAGCATCTCTGCACTATACCAGGTAAGCAAGATAGCTGGAAGCAGAGTCGTTTAAGACTGTGTGACAGGATAGAAAAATCAGAGGAGGAAGAGACAGAATGGGATGCCAGGAGGTAGGCTGAAATGGAAAATAATGAGAATAATAGTAATAATAGAATTTATCAAACACTGAACAGAAGGGAGATTCTATGCCAGGAGTTGCATGCACTGCCTCATTTCATCTTCATGGCAGTCAAATAAAGGGTATACAATTATTGCTTTCATTTTACAGGTGAAGAGACTGAAACTGGGAGGAACTAAGTAACTGGACAAAGTGCACACAGCTAATAAGTGGCAGAAAAATCCCTCATTTGACCAGTATCATCATAATTCTAAATCCATATTTTTCATCACAATGGCCAGTCTTACAGACTTTACAATTTTGCCCAAAGCTTACTCTGGGAGATTTTGCTCAAATCTGAACATTGAAAAGGAAACATTTCTACTTATTAGAGGTGCAAATCGAGGACTCCCACCCTGAGTTGTTATAAAACTAGATGGCATTGGGGAAGGGTTCCTACAGTGTGTTTATGGGGCTTAAAAAAAGTACCATGCAGCTAAATAATATGCAAAATTCAAGGTTAAATAAGGCGAAACAGTTTCTTTCCTGCAGGATTTCTGTATCTCTCCAGTGCCAATGTACATTACGGAACTTGAAGACAGGGGTATAGCCTGCACTGTTTCCCAAACGTTCATGATCATGGAGTTCAGTTTTCTGTAGTGCTTTTCCAACAGCGAACGCTTCCCAGAACACGCTTTGGGAAAGTCCAATCAAGGGGAAAGAGGCATGGACAATAATTGCAGAGATCTCAGAATCCTAACTGTGTCAATAGCTAACAATGTAGTTTGTGTAAGTCTTAGAACTACTGTTCTTGGGTTGCCCACTGTAAATATTGTGACAATACTACGTACCACACAGACTGCTCCAAATTTTTTTAGGGTCAATTAATAAAGGATGTAATAGAGCTCTCTAAATTTCAAAGAGCCCAAGATATCTGTAAGAGATTAACTTACTAAATTTTCTCTGTTTTGTAAAAGTGGTCAGGAAAATTGGGTGAATTTTAACTGCTTTCATGCCAATCAGTGACTCTCTGACCACCCAAGATGGCATAACTTCTTCTATTTTGAGACAGAGTCTCGCTCTGTCGCCCAGGCTGGAGTGCAGTGGTGCAATGGCGACTCACTGCAACCTCCGCCTCCCAGGTTCAAGCGATTTTCCTGCCTCGGCCTCCCAAGTAGCTGGGATTACCGGCGTTCACCACCATGCCCAGCTAATTTTTGTATTTTTAGTAGAGATGGGGTTTCACCGTGTTGGTAAGACTGATCTTGAACTCCTGACCTCAGGTGATCCACCCACCTCGGCCTCCCACAGTGCTGAGATTATAGGCGTGAGCCACTGCACCCGGCCTCATAACTTCTTTTTAATAATGCATAGAAATGTGAATTTTCTGACCTACCTAGAAAAGAATTATTGAAACTAATATATATAATATTTATGTAGTGTATATACAGTGTATTCATATGTGTGTGTGTGTGTGTGTGTGTATAGCACAATAAATACACTAAAACTGTGCAGTTCTGAGCTCTCTCCTGAGAAAGAATGCACCTTCTTCCAAGCGTATCCATTAGGAGAAGGAAAGGGGAAAATAATCACAGAGCACTGACAGCAGGATGTACACTGATTCCATTCTGTTCCTGTTGGCTAAGGTTCATGGTCCCCAGCCCCTGGACAATTGGACCTTTTGCCTTCTCTTCCATCAACCCATCCCCTGATATGTGCTCCCATTGGCAATTCTGACCTCACAGAAATAGGAGTCGCCTTGGGAGGAAAATGTGGTTGCCTGTCAACAGTGATGCTGCAAAACTCTGGGAAATTTCTCTGCAATAGAAAGGCAAGAATTTTGAAATAATAAAAATAAAAAAGAGTGAGAAATAGCGTTACTCATTTGGGAACAGGGAATGCTATTTCATCTCAGTATCTTAGATGCCCTGGCTTTTAGAAATTGCAGAAACTTAAATCAGGCATTACTTTGTTGAGGGTGGGTTATTTTTGCAAAATATATGACTGCTGAGCAGAAATACTTTGTGGTATGGGGCCTGGGGGTCCAACCTCAGTCCTCAGCCCTTTGCAAATTGTATCCAAAGGAGACACAATTTGTAGGCAAAGAAACTCACCCACTGACCTCATGATACATTTCTCCAAGGGCAGGGGATTAAAATATTATTTAAGATTTTTCAACACTGCTTGTGTGCTTCCTGCATTCTTACTAACAGCAGGTATTGCCACCTTCTAATATCTGGAATTCATGTTTATACAAATAGTACCCTGCTTTTGTAAACTGATTTATAATGTGAAAGATGCTTTCTTAAATAAATTGTCTCATTTGATTTTTTAAACTACCCAGAAAAAAAAAACAAAACAAAACTGAGGTTCAGGGAGATTAACTTACTTTCCTGTAACCACAGAGGATAAGTTCTTCATATTCTTTTGAAAGCATTGTTTTACATTTTGTACCTTCTAAACGTAGGTGACTTGGGACAAAACTATGATCTTAATTTGTATCCAGGTCTAGGCAAGAGTATCATGGGCTATAGCAGTGTGGAGAGGATTATGTCAGGATGCTAAAATCACACTTACAGGGAAGAAAAAGTACCTTCTGCAGAGCTTCCCCAAGGGCTTAGGTTACCTAGCTCAGTGGAAAGAACACTGGGCCGGGAATTCAAAGGACTCTGTGACAGTCCTACTACTTATCATCAGCAACATTAGTTGAGAAAACGGAGCAACGACTCTGGTCTCAGATTTCCAAATTGAGATGGGAGAGCAGGCAACTCAATAAAGACAAGTGTAAAAGTCGAGACACTGTGGTCAAAAGGAGGAGGCCGACTTCCAAGTAATATAACACTACTTCAAGTAATGGACCAAAAGCACATCGATGTTATACGGTCAATCTGGGCCTTGTACCCAGATCTTTTGACTTCACAATAAGTGGTCTTTCCATATTATTTACAGGAAGCACAGTATTATTGTTAGCTACCTGGATATATGTATTTGGAATTAGTCTGAAAAAAAAATTAATTGGCCTACGGCACAGGAGGCAGATTGATTGTGAAGGTACTTTTGAGAAAACATCCAGGAAGGGAAGGGCTGTAGTGAGATCCACAGCAGGGTGTTGCTCTAGATACTGCCTTTGCTTCAGTCTTGATGGCGACCAGTCAGATTTAGAGGATTCAAGGAAGGAAAGAAAAACATGAGAATACATGTTTCCCTAACAGTCATCCTTTTTCCCTGCATGATGTAATCAGAAGTCCCAATTCTAAAGCATAGCTACCAACATAATCTAGGAGTTTATTTTGCTTGGCCCTGAGCTCACATATCCAAGACAGCATTGACTTTGTCAGTCTCCTCGTGTCTGTAGGAAAATGGAAAAGAAAACAAAGTCACTGACTGGCTCCATGAGCTCCTCAAGAGAGAGCAGTCACAGCTGAGTCCACGCTATATAGCCAGGCTGCCAGTGTTTAAATCTGGCCTGTGCCTCTCACTAGGTGAAAGATTTGTGTGGGTTACTTAACTCTTCTGTGCCTTAGTTTCCTCATCAGTAAAATGGGGCTAATAATGGTAGCTACTTTCCACATTTAAGGCGAGGATAAGTTTATTCATATAAACTGCTTAGAACAATATTTTATAGGCAGTCTGCACTCAATACCTACCAGCTGCTATTATTATTATTACTACAAAAGTAAGTTCAAAACAACCAAATTTAAAAGATCAGGTTATTTGAAGAATGTCTTATCTTTGTTTATGTTGGTCCATCTCCTTGGAATTCTCTAATTTTATCATTGTCAAGATTCAAAGACCTTATTCTATGAAAATTTTCATTAAACCTTCATTTAAAAGTACTTCCACTTTCTTTTTCAACTTCTAATCGATTTATCTTTAATAAATGAATAAATAAAATACTTGTGGCATGTCTCCTTTTACAACATATTGCTTGGTGTATTTTTCAGGATCTTGTATGTGTGTTCTTATATACGCGATGCATTAAATAATATTCATTCAGTGAATGAGTGGGTGATTGGTTGCTACTTACGAGTGCCTTAAATGTATTTCAGGGATATTATAGAAAAAGCCTCACAGAAGCAATAATAATTTTGATTCATTGTTCTTCTTGTTATCTTGATAGAATTCAGTACAGTCTCCTTGAAAACAGATACATATGACTTTTTTAAATAAGGGGAATGAAGAAAACCAAGCAGGTTTAAGCTGAACTAACTGTCATCAAGTGACTGTTATTCAAACTCTCTAGAAGAGGGAAAGAAGTGAAATTCTTTCTGCAGTAAAGTGACCCCCCAGCAAGGATGATATATCATCCACCTACATCTTCACTTTTTTTTTTTTTTTTTTTTAGACAGAGTTTCCCTGTGTTATCCAGGCTGAAGTGCAGTAGTGGTATCACATCTCACTCTAATCTTGAAATCCTGGGTTCAAATGATCCTCCTGCCCCAAACAGGGTCTCGCTATGTTGCCCAGGCTGTTCTCAAATTCCTTATCTCAAATGATTCTCCTGCCTCAGCTTCTCAAAGAGCTGGGATCGCAGGATTGAACCACCATACCCAGCCCACGTTTCAAAAAACATACAGCTCTGGTGTGTCATCAATGAGACAACTGATTTTTATGACACCAGAGTAGGCGCATCTCTAGAAAGAAAAAATATTTTGTAATCTGTATGTAAACTCTAATGGCATAAACTTGACCTCCCAAATATAAAGTGATATTTGAGCACATCCCATTTTTGACTTATTGGTTGCAAACAGATTTTTTAAAAATATGAGTTTGAAAAAGTATTGATCATATTGTAAGATGTTATTCAGAGGTTTTAGAGTAAAAGAAACATAAGCACAGTTACATATTTTAGAAGCGTCAGGCTCAATCTGCTTGTCAATTCCCAGAACATACTAGTTTTTCAGATGATGTACGCATATAAATAAACTAAATGCATATAGAAAAGCACATATATCTTTTCTTTCCAAATTGCTTTCCTTCACTCTACCCGACATAAACTCCCTGACGTCCTGGCCAGAGTGGTATTTTTGGCACAATATTGTTCCTGATTTCTCAGTTGCCTCCTGGGGACCTGCCTTTCAAACATCTAATGTGAATTTTCTCATGAATGCCAATGATAGATCGCTACATTTTTCCTTCGAACTTTCCATCCCCCAGGCACTCCAAGTACTCTGTGACTACTTTCAAGATATTCATAACAAGGTGAATAGCAATTACTTGTAATAGAAGATAGAAAAGGCAAAGGGCATTTTTATTGGTTCTAGAAAGATTTATCTACATTGATACAGCATTTACTGAAAAATTCTTATCACCCCAGAGCATGATGAATGACCACCTCTGTCTCAGTTCTATCCCTGGAGGTTCCCAGGTGCTAACTGCCTTGAGGTCATCCTTGCCACACAGAGAAGTTAGTCTCCATTCATTCTTGCGTGTTAACTTCACTTGAGTTTAGTGAGCAGTGAACACTTTATTCACTCCCAATTCAAATCAAAATAAGGGTTTAATTTGCTTCCCTGTCTTCTGGGGCTAATCTCCATTCATTGAACACTCATACTCCCATTAACTCAAGGAGAACAACCCCCTAAGCAGCCTTTGAATGAGGCACTGAAGGACTAATTGTTCCTTTGGAAGCTTGCATATAGCTCCTGCTGGAATCAATGAGTACCTCCCTTTGTGTATCCTGCATTCCAGGGCAGAACTGAGTATAAGACATGATTTTATGTGACTAGTCATGAATAATTAACACCCCACTTACTTCTCTGAGCTCAGCACTACATTTCCAGAATGAATATCATAGCGCTTGGTGTACCCTGCAGACCTACCATTTGCAGGTGGAATATCAGGACGTCAACTCCTGCTAAGTGTCAGGAACTTTTATCACATAGCAGGTATCAGAGCAGACCTTAGCAGAAGCCCGCTTTATGAAACATCTCCAGGGTCTGCCTGTTATTTCAATGGGCCAACCTGATAGCTGTGAGAAAGAGTTCTCAGTTACTTTGCTATTCTTAATATTCCATGATTTCATCTATGTTATTTACACTCAAAGAATCTCTGGAGACAAAGTACAGTAATAAGTAAATTCCATCTTAATTTATAAATGATTCACTTCTTACAACACTTAGTTGAATTCCATTTCTAACAGTTGTTATAAACCAGGTTAAAGAAAGACAAATGGTTCCTATTTTGATACAGACAGGCAGAAGCTTTCTTGTCTGCACGTGTGCACATTTTTTTGTACATGTGAATTGATTTACTGATCAAACATTATTGTCTTGATTTGAGTTCCCCCCAAAGTAAATTCTGAATCAAGGATTTGAATGCAATTTTTGTTGGGATCCCAAGAAACACTGGTAGGATAGTAGGTTACTCAGAAAGATAATGAAGCCAATGAAGATTTGTTATCAAGCCATTTGCCAGTGACATCAACTGGATCTCAGTTCCTCTGGGGATCACTGGAAGGCAGTGCAGAACAATGCTCAGGAACTCAACAATGGGGCTAGAAAGATGGGTATTTATCAGTTCCCCATCTATAATTGCTTGAGAGTTGCTCTGGGGAGCATTAACTCTCAGGCACTTCTGTCTTTTCTTGCTTGGAGGAAAGCATGCTTCCTAGGCCAGAAAATAGCCTTCAGTCAGGGATCGTTAGTTAGGTTTACACCACGTTATCTTTCAGGGTTACAGTGGCAAACCCTAGGGGTGAAGGGAGTGAGGGTAGGAGATTCACTAAGGGCATAGACAGCGTCTGCTACAATGATTAAACACCTGCCATGTTTTAGATATAGGATTAGAAACTGGCCTTGAAATATAGTCAGTGTATTGTGTAAAGATTGGACTTTGGCAAGGATTTTTATTACTAGAATACCAAGCTTATTACCCCTAATCAATCTTCTTGTTTTGCAATCGGGTTTTTCATTAAGTAGAGAGAATATAGAGAAGACAGGGCTTTTAATAGGTAAGTCCAACTAAAAATTAAAGATTTGCTTTTTAAACTCAACATTAAAAATATACCTAGATTTACCTATGTATGTATGTATGTATCTATTCAAAAGGATATTACTTTATACAAGTCTTGATAAACTGTTTTTAAAAAACAAACTATTTTATACAAATGAAGAGAGTCTTGATGTAGTTTTCAAAAACATGACTTGAGACTTGAAATCAATAACTATTGATAAATACATAGAAATTCATATTTAAATTCATGTACAATTCACATACATTTAACTTTCACTTATAGACATGTGCCTCCAGCAGATGTCATGTAGGAAGTGTTGGATATACCAACATTGATGCTGGAAACTTGCTGGAGTTCTGGAAAACATCTTATATTTATATAGCACTTTGCATATTAGAATGCATTGCACATTCATATTTATCTTTAATCTCCAAAATAAGTGTGAGAAAGGCATTATTATTCACATTTTACAAAAAAATGCAAAGTGACTGTGCAGAAACTCGGGTAATTCACTGTAGGTAACAAAACAAGAAAGGGCAAAGCCAAATATCAGCCCAAACCTTTCTCCAGCCTGTGCCTATATGCATGAAGACCGTACAATTTCTGCTATTTCACTCGGAACTTTTGGTCACACCAACAGGACCAAATTTCTCAACTCGTCTAGGAATGGAGGATTACCCAGATGCAGTACTTTGAGTGCTATAATCAGGACGACCAGAGGCAAAAAGGGAAGGTGGAGACCTCTAACTTGCACTTAAAATATGCACACAATCTTGGCAGCATATGCTGCAGTTTTTGGCGATCATACTGTTATATAGATGTTCTCTAAAGTTGTAGTTCCATAATAGCATGCTGCTGATCTCTTAAGATTGATTAAATTCTATAACTTTCTTTTTAAACCAATCTATTTCTTCCTAAATAGTTCCCAAGCATAGCATTAGCTACATTAGTATTCTAATACCCTTTCTTGAATATATTTTACTCATTTTTCCCTTCTATGTATTTACATAAACACTAAAAAGAAAAATTATGCAAACAAAAGAAGGCGTATGTCTAGTTGTTCCAATATTGAAGTGAAGATTAGAGAAGATAAGAAATAAAAAATTTACCTATCCAAAATAGTTTTATGGAACTTAATAATACTTAGAAAGCTTGAATTATTAAAAGTCCAATATCTTTCAATTTATAATCTAAATATATTTGGGTTGCTAAAGAGAAAATTGGAAGTTCTAATGTCATCTGTTTAAAAACTTTAGAAACAAACAGCTAACACAAGCACGTTGCTCTGTAAATAAATATGTGCAGCATCTGCAGGAGGCTTTTGGCATTCAAAAGCAAAAGGAAAATAGAATAGGTGAATAGTTAGTAACTTTATCTCTCTAAAACCAGCACAACTATGTTCTTAGTTTCTAAACTCTATGATCCCATCACTCCAGGCTTCTCTAGATAATCGTTGATTTATATTCTTAAATGTTGGTTCAAGTACTACGCCCAATTTTCTGTGTGATTTCTGGAATGTACTTTGCTTGACTGAATGTTAGCTCTTTGACAAATTGTGGAGTGGGGAGGCAGTTGGACTAGGTGATCTTCAAATTGTGCACAGGATAAATTAATGATCTTGACCAGAAAACAAAGAACACTATAGCTGTTACCTGGTTAATAGAGAAGCACAAGGTGGGATGAGACTTCACTCCCTCTAGGTCTCACATGTCATCCTCAGGGTATCATTAGATATGAGAATTAAGGTCTCAAAGTGGACATTATGTAACAAGATGTCAAAATTACATTTATGATGCAGAAGTAATATTGAAGGTCATGGTGTGCAAAATTATATTTGGAGATGGAAGAAAGATGACAATTTTAAAAGAATGAGGTAAAAGAGCCAAATTTAGTTAGATCTATGTCTCTGTAATTCCACAATAAGTGAATGAAACCCGCTAAGGTGGGAGCTTCAAGTAGCAAAAGGGAAGCCAATTGTGTAATTCTAGTTGGTATGCACTTAATTCAGAAAAATTTTTGTAGACCGCCATTCCCTAATACAAAACTTTGACACTGTAGGTCCTAAAGAGTGTGCTCACTCAATTTAAAAGGCATATCCTTTTGTTTCTATCTCTCATAGGCTTCTTTTCCCCTTGAACAATCTGTGTTTCATGTATATATACACCCACACGCAATTGAAAAGCTGTATCAGATATTAGAAAATATTACATCAACTGTTGCTTTGGCCTAACAGAAGGCCTGAAAACTTTGGAAAAAAATAGAAAAGACCCTCCAGCTATATTTACATTGTATTTTCTCAGTGTGCAAAACTTCAATCAACAAAATATATTTAATGTCTAGAATACATATCAATGTAACAGATTCAGAAAGTAAAAATTCAACCCACCTATTATTTTTGTATATAAGGCATGGAACTGGTTTATTGACTTCACAGACTTCTTCTGGTTGTGTTGGTTGAATCAAATTATTGGCTAGTGTTACCATTCATGGCTTTTGCTGAATCTCATTATCATAGAGGAATACAATATAATCACTTTGAGAGGTCTATGTGTTTACATATAATTCTGACAGCAGCTATCAGTGCAGATAAATTTGACTAGGTAACTTTAAACTTAAAGACTTTATGTAATTAAAAATGGATTTTACTTACAGTACCTGAAGCATCAAACTTATTAAATATTTATCCGTGTGTCCATTATGTAATACTATTGTTGGTATACACTAGTAACATATATAAAAAGTTGCATTTCCAAATAAATTAATTTTTTCCTGTCTGTGGTGATTGCGTGATTATTATTAAACTATGCTAGAATGTGCCTTTGAAGCAACCCTATTTCCACATCCCTTAGTAGGGAAAAACAGGCATTTTCAACATTTCTATTTTGTTTGTAAATGAATTAGCAAACACTTTTAGAGAAGCATGTGTAAATTATATGTAGCACATATAAAATATATAAAAACTAAATTTACTTTTGCATAATTTGTATTATATAATATCTGTATATAATGTACATATGTATGCAGATATCTATATATAACTTAGGATGTTGAGGTTCCATTGACCTGGTGATGACATCTTCAGAATATCAGGAGATAATATGAAGCACCAGTGGGAAATGTGTTAACTCTGCAGATGACTTTCTTTCCATCTTTTCTTCAGTCACGTAGGAAGTTCCTTGGTGATGTTGGAAGAATCATGTTGAAGAGACACAGAAAGTAACTCTGACTGTAAAGATTATGACTTTCTCTTCTCTTCAGGCTTGGCTCAAGGCATTGTTTCCAGTCAATAAAATGTAGTGTCTACAGCCAAAAAAGCTCATTTGACAAATATTGATTGATGAGTGTGTTAAGAGCTCTTCATGTCAGTGACACAAAATTGAACAAGGGAAACATGCTCACTGCCATGATGGAGCTCTTATTCTGAAGATGGTGGTGACAGACAATACGAAAATAGGCAGAGTTACAATTAACAAAGACTGCGATAAGTATGAAGAGGGAAATAAATGCGGTAATAAGACAGTGACTTGAGGTATAACGAGATTGGGAATCATTGCCGCTGCTTTAGATAAATTGACTGGAAAAGGTCAAATCTCTGAAAATTCTCCGAGCCAAATAGACTCTCGCCATTCTACATGGCAAGATAAAGGGAGGAAATTAGAGAATCTGGTTTATCTTAACCAGTAGAATAAGATTTATTTTAATATGCATCTATAATTAGGACACATTCAAATACATGTATATACATGTTTTTGTAAAATCATGTACTGATTCAACTTTCTGTATAACTCTCCATTTTCCAGTGAGGAATGGAGGCTTAGAAAGCCTTCAAGGAAAATAAACTAGTAAAACCAGTAACTTCCTCAAAATCAGTTATCGATTTAAATATTTAGACAATCATATGAGAAAGACAAAAATACTCTGGGGTACACAATATTGCTTGAGAAGATTCTTAGGCCTAAGAGAATTCCTACGATTCTAGGGTGTTTTGGAGTGTAGTTAATGGTGGAAAGAGAGAACACAATTTGAAAAATCCTGTGAAATATAAATCCAAACTAAAGCCAAACTGAAATTAAAAGCAAACTGAAAACTACAATGCCCGAAAGGCAGAACATTACCTAGTTCACCACCATAACATGAAGTTGGCTTTTGTCTCAAATCTTTTCTCCTAAGATGATACTATCTCAGTGTGTCTGGGGTTGTCAAATCACCATTAGAATATATCACCGGTACTTTGATTAGATTAAGTGGAAAACTAAGCTTTAATTTACAGAAATTCACATCACAACCAACTCTTACTTGAAACACGTCTAGCCCATAAAGCAGCACTAAAACTTGGTGCATCTAGTAGCTGACACTATGACTTATTTTTTAATATTTGTTAAGGGCAATAAGTAGGAACTAGTTCTTACATCATTTTACAAGCTGAATGACTGGTTAATAGTCATTTTTATTCTGACCTGGTTTGAACCTACTCACATTGCCTAAGGCATTTGACTGTGTGCAGATTACATTTTGTTTCTTTCTTCAGAAATTGGGCACTGCCAGGGAACACCAGCAATTCCTTGGAAATCATGTTCCAAGTCCATTGATGTAAAAGGCTAAAATGAACTGCTTTCTTTCGTCCCAAATTTCCCTTCCAAATTTTGCTTATGTATCTGATAATTTATTCAAGATACAGTTTTTAAAATTCACACTGTAAAGTTTTGGGTCTGTGTCTCAGTCTGCACAGATACTGAATCAAACATTTGAGAATTTTTAAAAAATCAGATATAGTTTTAGTCAATTATGGCTGAGGCAGATAAGATTTAGATAACTAAAATAAAAATATTTCAATTGGTTATTTCTGTTTCTCAGGCATATCTGAGGTGTACACACATAAAACATTAACATATTTCTTAACTACCACATTTCCTGCACGTTCCAGATACAGAAAAAGTTAGGCTGATTTATTCATTTATTCTTGTATTGATTCTATAACTTAAAAACAACAATAACAAAACAACTACTTCACAACTGGCACTGATCTGGGTCTTGAAGATACAATAGTGAGCAAATAGGAGCAATAATATGACCCTCCCAGACCTTGTAGAATTTAACACGTGATTTTAGTAAACTGATAAGTGCTATGGCATGGGCAATGCTGGTGTTTGGGAAAAATGCAGCAAAAGTACCTCATTTAGTCTAAGGAAAGTCAGAAAATCTTCATGGAGGAAGTGGCTGAAAATTGAATAATAATAAGTAAAACCAGGTGATGATGTTGGGGAGTGAAGAAGGGGAAGGAATGTTCTTTCCTTTTTTTTAAAAAAAAATGTTTCAATAATGTTTAGGGCACAGGTGGTTTTTGGTTACATATATAGGTTCTTTAGCAGTGATGTCTGAGATTTTAGAACACCCATCACTAGACAAGTGTACACTACACCCAATATGTGTTCTTTTATCTCTCAGGCCCCTCCCAACCTCCCCCAACCCTGAGTCCCCAAAGTCCATTATATCATTCTTATGGGACGGGATGTTCAGATTAGAAAAAGTGTGGAAGACAATAGGCCAAAGATAACTTGACTAACAGAAGAAATTAAGTGAGGTTCAGTGTGGTTGGAGTACTGAAACAAAAAGTTGTGTGTTTGGAGGAGATGAGGGGGAAAAGACAGAATGACAGGCTAGAGAGATAATGGTGGGGTATACTAAGAATAGTAGCAGGGTTGGTGTAATTCAGTATTTCTCAATCTGGGTGGTGTTGACGCTTTGGCCTGGCTAATCCTTTGTTGTGAGAGAATGGAAGGCTTTCCTCTCGGTTGCAGAAAATCTAGGAGCATCCTTGCCTTCATGCACCAGATGCCAGTAGCACCCTCCTCCAGTTCTGACAATCAAAAATATATTGATATTGCCAATGTA
Source organism: Mandrillus leucophaeus (assembly GCF_000951045.1). Classification (NCBI taxonomy): domain Eukaryota; kingdom Metazoa; phylum Chordata; class Mammalia; order Primates; family Cercopithecidae; genus Mandrillus; species Mandrillus leucophaeus. The sequence goes on along the minus strand of NW_012098965.1, from coordinate 599,494 downwards.
AACTGGGGGCGAAAATCACCTCTAGTCCAACAGAATATTAAAATAATTATACACTATGTCCAATCAGGATTAGTCCCAGGAATGTAGGGGTGGTTCAACATAAGTAAACAATCAGAGGAATACCCCATCTTAATAGAATGAAAGGGAGAGAAAAACTGAAATGATCATATCAATTAACGCACAAAAAAGCATTTAACAAAACCCAACACACTTCCATGATGAAAACATTCAGAAAACTAGGACTACAAAGAAACTTTCTCAAAATAAAGGACATTTGAGGAAAATCTGCAACTAACATCATACTCAATGGCAAAAGACGGACATCTGTCTCCCTCTGATAGGGAACAAGACTTGAATAGTCTCCTTCACCATTGCTGTTCAACACTGTACTGGAAGTTCTAACTGGAGCAAGTAGGCAAGAAAACTGAATAAAAGGTATCTAAATTGGGAAGAAAATAAATAACAACACCATGTCCATTTGCAGATCGCATAATGTTACATATAAAAATCTCAGTCTTCCAAAAAGCTACTAAAGGACATATTCAGCAAAGTTGCAGGTAGAAGATCAAAATATAAAAATTAGTTTTATAAACTAAATTAAAAAATAAATACAAAATAAGGACAAAAATTAGTTATGTTCCCATACACCAGCAATTAATTATCTGAAAAGCAAATTAAGAAAAAAACATCAATTTATAATAGCATTCTGAAGGATAAAATACCCATGAAAAAATGTAACAGAGAAAGTGAAAGACTTGTACATGGAGAATTAAAAAATATTGCTGAAATTAAAGAAGATCTGAATAAATAGAAATATATCTTATGTTCATGGATTAGAAGACTTGATATTGTTAAGATGCCAATGTTAACTACTCATGTGATTGCAGATTCAAGGCAATCCCTGTTAAAATTCCAATGGCTTTTTTAGAAAACAGTTATGGAAAAGCTGATTCTCAAATTTCTATATAATTGCAAGGGACCGAATAGCCAAAATAACTTTGAAAAAGAACAAATTTGAAGGACTTATACTTCCCAATTTTAAAGCTAAATATGAATATATGATAATCAAAACAGTATGGTACTGGAAAAGTTTGGTGGTTTCTCAAAAAACTGCTCATAGAAGCACCTTGTAACCCTGTCATTCCAGTCCCAAGTGTATACCCTAAATAACTGAAAACTGGTACTCAAACAAGTACCTGTACACACATGCTTATAGCAGCCCATTCAAAATAGCCAAATGGTGGAAACAGCCCAAATGCTCAATTAACAAATTGTGATACATACATAAAATGGAATATTATTCAGCCATAAAAAGTAATGAGATTCTGACACATGCTAAAACATAGATAAACCTTGAAAATATTATACGAAGTGAAAGAAGCCAGACATAAAAGTCATATATTGCATGATTCCATTTATATAAAATATCCAGAATTGATATATCTATAGAGGCTGGGGACAGATTGGTAGGTGTTGTGGCCTGGAAAGTGAAAGGGAGAAAATGGCGGGAAATTCACTAATTGGTAAGAGTTTTTTTTATTTGGAGTGATGGAAATGTTTTCAAAGAGGATAGTGGTGGTTGCAAAACATTGTGACTGTATTAAATGCAACTGAATTGTTCACTTTAAAAAGGTTATTGTTATGTCATGGGAATTGTACATCAATAAATTATGTTTTTTAAACCACCCCTGTTTGAGAACCTCCTTCCTTCCTTCCTTCCTTCCTTCCTTCCTTCCTTCCTTCCTTCCTTCCTTCCTTCCTTCCCTCCTTCCTTCTTTCCTCCTTCCCTCCCTCCCTTCTTTCTTTTTTTTCCTTTATTTATTCCTTTCTTCCTCTTTTCCCCTCTTTCTCTCTTTCTTTCTTCTTGTAAATGTACATTTCTTGTAAGGTTGGGTTCATATTATGGTATATCTGGATACTCACATACATTCAGTGACAATGCAAATTAAATTAATATACTAGTTCCATTAACCAGGACTTTAAGAAGATATTTATATAGTTTTTACATTCATTTCACTGATGCAATCGATTTGCAAAAAAGTAATTCATTTAATCTTCATGAAAAATATATGAGGCAGGCACTGTTATTATCCCCATTTTACAAATAAGAAAACTGAGGTCTAGAGAGATCAGAACACTTGCGCAAAGTCAAATAGCTGGAAAATGGCAAAAGTGGGATTTCAACACAAAAGTCTAGCTTCTCTATTCTTAAGCACTTAATTATGCTGATATTCTAAATATAAATTATACAAAGAAGGAAAAGGCAATACACATGTGTTTTCTCTTGTTTGGAGTCAGCTCTAAGCAAAAATGTGTGGCCTACCTAAATGTGCCAATAGTAATAAAATAGGTAAATGATGGTATTACTATCCATCACTTACTAGATTACTTCGTAGCCATTAAAATGGATAAATATGAAGGCTGTGTAGCAACACGAAAAATATTTGTAATCTCATATGTTACAAAAAAATCAGAAATGCAAACCATTTCTGTAGTATGGTTACCATTATATAAACATTCTGAGTATATACGAAGATTAGCAAAAGAACATAGGCAAGTAAAATCAGTAAGGTAGGAGAAATAGATTGGTGGTGAATATTTTTAACTCTTACTTAAAGTTCTATTATTGTAGCTCTTGTTTTAATGTGATGAAATCATATTTACAAATAAATACATATCAAAATTAATATGGCAAACTACCCAATATCTATCTTTCAACATGAGCTGCATAATACAAAGACCTTATACAGAAGCTAGGGAATACTGATTTTTTCTGTGCTTTTTTATAAATAAGAGATTCAATTTCAAAAAACTTGTAATGATTAGTTCTAACAATGTTTTCCCTGACACTCCTATCAATAATGATCCTGTCAATCTGTTTAACTCTGTGTTCCAATGGGGTAGCTCAGTACTACATACCACTCAAGAAGTATTTACATACATATGAAGACACTGAAAAAGAAAAGGGAGTCACACCGAAAATAAAGAGGCCAGTAACTGCACACACTTTCTTCCCAACTCAGTGCCTTGGCTATATTAATGTACCTTCTATATTATTAAAAAATGATCATTACGTAGTATGTGTCCTATCTACCACGTTTATATTTTAAATAAAATCAAAAATTTAAAAAATATTCAAAGGAATAATGCTAATCTCCAAAGAACTTTAGAAGACTTTCTGTATTCTACCATTATATAAAAGGTAAAAGATTTTAAAAAGGCTTTTCCAAGTTTGTAATAAAGAAAGCAATTTAGCCAGGAATATAATCTTTTCAAAAAATGACACCAGAAAAACAGGATATCTGTATGAAACCCTACAGTATCCACAAAAATCAATTTTAAATAGATCACAGAGTAAACATAAAAACTAAAATTATACAATTCTAGAAGGAAACATAGGAGAAAATATTTTTGACCTTGGGATAAGCAAAGATTTCTTAGGACTCAAAAATGACTAACCATGAAAGTATAGGTAAATTTGACTTTATAAAAATTAAGACTACTTACTCTTCAACAGAGACTGAGAGGAAATATTCAAAATACATATATCTGATGGAAGGTTGTGTCTAAAATACATAAAACAGTAATATTAAAAAGAAACAATCAAATACAAATAGGCAAAATATTTTAATAAACACTTTACAAGGTAAAATATGTAGAGTCAACAGGTACATAAAAAGATACTCAAATCATCAGGGAAATGCAAATTAAAGGTACAATGAGATATAGCACTTCACACCCAGAATACTGACTAAAACTAAAAAGACTGATTAAGCCAAACATTGATGAGATGGTAGAACAGCTAAACCTTTCATATATTGCTAACGGGAATGTAAAATGGCACAACCACTTTCAAAAACATTTATTAAGTTAAACATCACATATAACCCATCAATTCCTCTCTAAGGTAGAACACAAGACAAATGAAAACATATATCTACCCAAATAATTGCTCTTAAACGTTAATAGGAACTTTATTCATAATAAGCACAAACTGGAAAAAAGCCAAATTTTCACCAACAGGTGGATGGATAAACAAATTGTGGCGTATGGAATACTACTCAACAATAAAAAGGAAAAAGGTAGTGATTCATGTAAATACACGGATGAAACTGACAATGTGCTGAACTAAATGTCCAGCATAAAGCACCATACTACGTGCTTCCATTTATATACTGTTCTGGAGTCAGAAAAACACTAATTTATGGTGATCAAAATCAGATCAGTGATTGTAGGCAAGAAATGTGGTAGCACTGATTCCAAAAAAGTGTGAAAGTAATATGAAATACAGTATTCTGTATTTTGATAGGGAGGAACAGGGATTTATACGGGAATACACATTTTTCAAATTCATTGAACTGGACCCTTAAAATGTGTGCATTTTGTTATACGTGAATTATATCTCAATAAAGTCAATGACAATTTTATATTTTGGAGGGAACTAAGGGGTGTGATGTAAAGTGTATAAAGGAAAGGGTAGAAAAATAAGGACGAAAAAGTCATACTTATCTAGTAACCGAAGTTCTGTTTACACATAAGTGGAATTCTCTTTTAGTCTTGTGGCTCTCATTCTTTTGCTACTAGCCTAACAATGTTCAATGCACTGTCTTCTATGATGCTCTCTTGCAGATTTCCTCAGACCCTGGCAATAAGACAACTCAGTTTAACCAGTTCTCAGGACTTTGAACCTATATGTATCTGACTATGTATGAAAATATAGTAATCACAGAGTTTTTAAGATGTCAAAGCTTGAAGAGTTTACATGGGCCAAAGAGACATTCTCCATACACACAGAGACACAGAAACATACATACACACACACACACACACACACACACACACGGTTTTTCTGTTATTCTTTCTCAAATGTGCCTAGACATTAGTGTTTTAAGGGCTTAAAAATAAGACCATCAACCAATAAATAAAATTATAGTCCTATTATGACCTACATCTACCAACTTAGGAAAAAAAAAAAAACCTGAAATCACTACGTTACTAATAGTTTCACTTAAAAATGCAGACTCAAATTGGGTCTGGAAGAAGGAATGTAAAAAAGTCTGTGGCACAGTTTCCAACAGCCCCTCCTTCAAATCTGCCACTTTGACTTCTTTTCAAATTCCTTCCCTAAGTAGTTAGAAACATGGGAGATGGATCAATGAATTTGACCCTTTCTCTATGGTCCTATAAGAAGCTAGCCACTCACCATTCTCACCTTATGAATTCATGGATCAGATATTACATTTGTAAATAAAATAAAAAGGAGAGAGGAATAATTTTTTTTTTTTTTAAGAGGTGTTGGAAAGCAGCCATCTTATTAACACCAAGGTCTTCAGTCTGGCAGAAAACATTAACAATACAAAAGCTATGCTTATCTCTCAGATGTCTGCTGGAGTTGCCAAAATCATTTCCATTAAATTATGAATCAGAGAGACATGACTGTATGAAAGACCAAGTGACCAGTACTTGAATAGAAGAAAACAACATGAATTGGATCAATTTAAGAAATAAATCTTTATTAATTCTTTCAGCAATTATGTTATCTATATTGACCACCTGTGCACCAATCATGACCTCAAGAGACAAGAATAATTAAGACAAATGATGGTTGAAAAAACTTACAGAAAAAGAACATTATTGGGGTCTTAGGACCTTTGGATCAGTGAATCGTGAACCTTGGCCAAATTATTTACCTAGACAGCCTTATTATGAAACCAGGACTTTAGGCTTTGTTTAGAAATAAAACTGTAATTGTTCTATTATGCTTCTTGTTTCTGAACATTACTATTCCATACAGGTCATATACAGGTGAGAAAGCTGTGAGTCATTCAGAGAACTATCTTTCCCTAGCCCTGCTCAGCACCACACGTGTTCAGTGAGTCACTGAGTCCTATGGATTGAATTCATTTTGTGAAAGACTTCTCTTCACTTTTAGGATAATGTCTTAACTGATAATACAAGCATAAATGAACTTTTCTCATATCCTGGCATTTAACAACAGCAGCAGTATTACATATTTAGCCTTGCTAAGTATGGAGTACATAATTTAAGCCTCTTGAAAACATGGCATAGGCATTTGTTTGGATTGCCTTTCCTCAACAGTGGGCCTTGAGACAAGGGCTTGTTTATTTGGGAATGATTAGCAGAAGCGCAAGTGAGAGTGTGGAGAAAGTGAGACAGGGAAGGGAGAAAATTTAGTAAAATGTGCAGAATGGTGTGAATCACACTGCAAGGAACTGAAGCTCTGTTTCCCTGTAGACCCACTAAGGTTCTATATAATATACACTTCAGAATTGCCCTATAAAGGGATGGAGAACCTGGCACATTTATCAACTTACTCTTTTACTTCATCAGTTCAGGAATATCTCTGGGAACATTAAATCCCCTGTTGCAACTTCCAGTCAGCATTTCCGGTTTGCCCTATGCATTGGTTAGCAAGTTCTGGGGAACCTCAAAGATGCAGGGAGCAACACAGGAACTTGAAGGAGAGAAGCTTGGAACTCTCCAGTAGTATCTGTGGGTGAACTTCAATGCATCCTAACAGAATGTAGATTCATTTCCTGCAGTACAAATTAAAGTTCCCAGTTTTCGGATATGGACATTGACACAAAAGCTTAGAGATGTTAAAGAACTTAGCAAGGTCACACAGTAAGTCACGTATCTATAAAACAAAACTAGAAAGATAGAGTCCAGAGCCTGAACCCATAACCACTATAACACATTGCTTGTCTGCCTCCGAATTATTCAGCTGTATCAAACCACCTGCAGTGCCCTGAACAGAACTTGCTGTTTCTGATTTTTGTTTTTAATCTTTCTTACCTCTCTGGCTACCATGCTCTTCTGTCCTTGGTCCACCTGGTAAACACCAAATAGTATTCCAAATCTTTGTCAGAGATTCCTTTTATAAATGTTAACCAATTATTTATATTTATATGAAAGTAATGTGCCCATGTGTTTAAGAAGCCAAATAAATACGAGAACAACAAAGGCAATATAAATCTCTTCCCTAGGCCATTCCCTGTAAGCATCCACTCTATTTTCCAGTTATTCTCACTGGCATTTACCTCCATATCTCTAAATAATATCTATGACATGGCAATATTTTGATTCACGACTTGGCATTCTCTGGCCGGGTGCAGTGGCTCATGCCTGTGAAGCCACAGAGAGAACTTTGCGAGACCAAGGTGGGTGGATCACTTGAGGTCAGGAGTTCAAGGCCAGCTTGGCCAACATGGCAAAACCCTGTCTCTACTAAAAATACAAAAATCAGCTGTGCATGGTGGCAGGCGCCTGTAATCCCAGCTACTCAGGAGGCTGGGTTACAAGAATCGCTTGAACCTGGGAAGCAGAGGTTGCAGTGAGCTGAGATTATGCCACTATACTCCAGCATGGGTGACAGAGCAAGACTCTGTCTAAAAATAAAAACAAAACAAAACAAAACAAAAAGACTTCATGACTTGGCATTCTCCATTGGCATCCAATTTTAATAGGTAACAATACGACTCTCTTATATCCCAATTCTCCACTCAGTTTTCCAATATAATTCTATATCAGGTTTTCTTTCCATCCATATTCCATATTCAGAACTTTCATGCTTAAGCCTATACAAATGTTGTCCACTGAAGATTCAAATAGTATGATCACATTTTCATTGTAAATAACTTTTCCTTTTTTATTCAAGAGTTAATAATTTATTTGTATGTTTCATTGCCTTTATTGTTTTGGCATCTACAGATGAGGGTTTTTTTGTTTGTTTGTTTGTTTGTTTTTAGCTATTCAAGTACTCTATAAAACCCTCTCGATACAATTTTCCTCATGATAGTTCCTGTCAGAAAATCCACTCATTCCTTTGATTTTGCTAGAGTCATTCCTTTGAAGCCCTTTCATACACTACAACACACATTAGTTTTTCTCCAGGCCTGCTACACTGCTATTATTGATGGACTTCCCTTAATCCTTCTCCTTGTTGATTCTTCTGTTTTAGACTCCTTGTCTTTAGCTTCCTTTGTGTATTCCTGATTTTTGGAGCATGTCCTCAGATGTCTGATTACAGGGAATAAATTTTAAGTAATTTTGGAATACAAAAAAGATCTCTATTTTGCTCTCATATTTGCTTAGGTTGTCTTCTTTATCACTACTGTTCCAAGATTTGGATCATTTTATTTATGATTAAAAATTCTTTAGCATTCTGACATTACTGCTACTATCATCAACTTATTTTTATTTCCAGTCTCCTTTCTGGATAATTTATTCAGTTTTATCTTACAGTTCTTGTACAAAATGTTATTTTGTTGCCTTTTTTTGTTTTTTGTGAGTCTGGCTATCATAACCTAAATATCCTCAAATTCTTTCTTATTCTCCGTTGGTTGGTGTCCTTCTGTTTGTTTGTATGTTTGTTTATTTATTTATTTTGAGACAGAGTCTCACCCTGTTGCCCATGTGGGAGTGTGGTGGCATGATCTTGGCTCACTGTAACCTCTGCCTCCCGGGTTCAAGCAATTCTCCTGCCTCAGCCTCCTGAGTAGTTGGGATTACAGGCATGCGACACCACGCCCGGCTAATTTTTTTTTTTTTTTGTATTTTTAGTAGACACAGGGTTTCACCATATTGGCCAGGCTGCTCTCAAATTCCTGACCTTGTGATCTGCTCGCCTCAGCCTCCTAAAGTGCTGGGATTACAGGTGTGAGCCACCACACACGACCCTTTTCTTTATTTTTTAAGCGTCCCGTTTATGATTGAAGAAGGCTTTAAAATCTCTATGAAGAAACTGGTGATGTTTTGGAACTGTTCTTAATCTTTCTTCATAATGCCAGTATTTACTTAGTTGGGGTGTTACCTTCTTTCACTGAGGACTCCCTCAAATGTGATAAACCTAGCACTAGCAATACATTCATTTATCTGTGCTCATCATTGTGGCTTGTTGACTGTGGACTTTCTTCTTAGGTTATCAAGGCTAACTCTGGTTTTGACTAGGGAATTTTTAAACATGGATATTTAAGAGCCTATGTACATATGTTACATTTATTTATATTTATGTGTCTTTCAACTTCTCAACAGAAAGATCATATAAACTCTCAGCTTTCTTTTTTTTTTTTCTGTCTTAAAACTGAAATTGTGCAGCCCCTGTAGCTCAATTTCTCTACATACATTTTCCAACCTCCCGTAGGTTGAGAGAAAAAGAAGGTCTAAGTGACAGACTTTCAGACGAGCCCTCTAGTTTAGGTTAAGCATTCCTACCACTGCCTCCTAAAATGCAGGCTGGTCCCAGCTTCTGAGCCTTCTAGGGGCGTCTGCACAGTAATTCACTTGCTTCTTGCAGTTATCTTCCTTTGAAAGCACTTTAGTGTGACTTTTTTCTTTTGTGTTTCATTAAAAATGAAATTTAGTTTTTTGTTTCCTGTTCTATTCATTATTGAGAGTCATTTTACGGGATGACCGTAGCAAAAAAGTGTCTTTGCTCAATGTCTGGAGACTAAAAATACCACTTTTGTGAAGTATTCTTCCTTGACCATCATCAATAATTATCTTTTGCCTCTTCTGGTCTACCACTTTACTGTGTCCATATTTATGTTCTTTTATTTATTAATTTATCATGATCTGTGACAGATCCCTGTGTTCCTATTGACCTGTGATCCCCTTGAGAAAGAAAATGTGTCTTTTCTTGAATTTGTATCCACATAGGACTTAACACAAAAAAGCTGCTAAATATCTGCTGGCAGAATAGAATTAATAGTGGAAGAAGCAAGAGGATGTTATTCTATGCCATTACTTCTATTCATCTCTTTACTTTTCTGCCACACACAGAAACTCAGTTCTCCACATCTCCAAGGCTTGATTCATAGGATGAATAAAGCAAGTTAATGACAACGTGCATTCAAGTTATGTGGTGGCTAAATAGGAAAGAGGCCCACACTGGTGAATACAGATAAAGAATTCTTCAATTAATGTTACCAGTCATCCTGCCTTTGCCACCACTCTTTTCCTTTCTTTTATCTTATTTCAACCCTCCCGTTTTGCCAAAGTCTGCGATTGTAATGGTGTATACTCATCAAGCCACACATAACTGAAGAGTGTATTCTTTAGTTGAATGCCACCTACTTCTTAAAGACTTCTCTGATTGCCCAGCTGGAAATCATCTCTTTCTCTTTTGAATTCTGTAATACTTCTGCTATCACAGTAGCTGCTTGTGTGCACGAAAATCTCTACTCAATGAATAAATAAATGAATGGTGACCAGGTGGGAGACAGGATTGTCCTCGCTCTGTGCCCATACTGTAGTCATGGAGAGATATCTTAGGAAGATGATTCTCCTATACCATTTGAGTGAGTGACAGTATTTAACTAATGTGTTTTAGTAGCATGATACCATTATATATGACTATTCATGAATTGTGTCAGCAACTTGATACAGCCTATGATTAAATAGAGGTCTTCAGTTAAAACTAGAATTCTATCCAGATTTAACTATAGGACCTAGGACAGTAATAATCACATCCTAACCACCTGAGTCCATCCTCTTAAACATATATCGCAGCATAGATTCAATAGTCTCATTGTGCCAGAATCATTAAGTTTAAATACTACAGCAGTAAATGTTTAAAATTATCTTTTAATTTAATCCTTAAGACTTTTGATGACTTCATCTTTCTTCAGAAATCAGGCCCTTTTCCTGGAATTTACAATGAAGTTGTTTGCATATTGAGCAATCTATTTTATTGCATTAATTACTCCCAGTCTCACATTTTTCATATGATAATTTGTTATTTACTTATCTTCTCAACCAATAATTAGACCATAAACTGAATAAGTCATGATTCTGGAAAAACATACATATGCCTCTCATTTATTAGGCAGAAGGATACACAAATACAGTGTCTTTTTTAGTAAGATGAAGCTAATTTGAATAATATCAATATTTGTGAATGCATTTGGCTACTAGTTAATCCAAAGTAATTAGACCTTGTGTTAATTATTCTAAAAGTCCCTGGCCTCTTTAGAAGTTACAGACAATATATTACTTCTAACCCAGCCATGCTTTCCAATCTCATCTCTTACCATTTGCCTGAATATACTTATTTCTTGTCAGAATCCTCAAGAGACGTCAGAGCCTGAGGAAAGTCACTCTGACTTTCATCTTCACAACCCAGTGCCTAATGCATTGCCTGGAATGTAACAAGTATTTAATAAGTGCTAGTGTAATTAGTGGGTACTCCATTATTACCATACTCATTATTCTATAAATAGCATGCATTTTGATCTCTCTCATTCATCTCTTCTGGAAAATTTCTTATGTTTGCTTTTCTACCCAATACAACTTCCTCTCATTTCTTAATGCTATGGCCTTTTGAATATTTATGTGACCTGCCTGGGAGTCTGGCCCCTTGGAAATTTGGTTCACGCACTGTATTTTAGTATAGACTTTTTTTTTTTTTTTTTTTTTCCCAGACGGAGTTTCACTCTTATTGCCCAGGCTGGAGTGCAATGGTGCGATCTCGGCTCACCGCAACCTCCGCCTCCCAGGTTCAAGTGATTCTCCTGCCTCAGCCTCCCTAGTAGCTGGGATTACAGGCATGTGCCACCACGCCCAGCTAATTTTGTATTTTTAGTAGAGACAGGGTTTCTCCGTGTTGGTCAGGCTGGTCTCAAACTCCGACCTCAGGTGATCCTCCCGCCTCGGCCTCCCAAAGTGCTGGGATTACAGGCGTGAGCCATTGCGCCCGGCCTAGACTTTTTGTCTGTGATGGTTAATTTTAGAGATCCATCTGATTGGATTTGATGATACCTGGAGAACTAGTAAAGCATTATTTTTAGGCGTGTCTGCAAGGACGTTTCCAGAAGAAATTAGCATGTGAGTCTGAGTGAACTAAGGGGAAGATCTGTCCTCAAAGTGGGTGGGTGGGCACAATCCTATTGGCTGGGGGCCTGGATGGAACAAAAACTGAAAATGTGAAATGGTCTCTGCCTCCAGAGCTGGGCTATCCTAGTCTCCTGCCTCTGACATTGAAACTCTAGCTTTTGGACTTACACCAGAGGCACTCCAGGTTCTCAGGTTTGTGGCTTGAGACTGAGAGTTGAACCATGGGCTTCCCTGGTTTTGGGACATTTGAACTACCCAGTTCAAATACTACTGAGTCAGGCTGCCATCATCCCAAGGGCTCTGTCCTGGGACTTTTCAGTCTCCATAATCATAAACTTCTGTCGTAATATCAATACACATACCTTACTGATTCTGTCTCTCTGGAGGACCCTGATTAATACAATGGCTATCTTTCTTATTATACTGTGTGCTCTTTTAGAAAGAAATCTCTAAGTACTAGAGAAGTAACAGGTGGTTAATGAGGTTTGACGAACTGATCCTTACATTCTACGTATTTCCCTGAGAAGCCGAATAATGTAGTTCAGAGGTTCCCCAGCTTATTTGTATCACGATCTCCTTAGTGGATCAATCATTTTTATGGCACCCTCAGGGCAAAAATAACTATAAATAGTTCAATTTTTAAGTATTTTAGTTCAAAGAAATTATATTCAAACAACTTACAGGATGCTTTAAAAATATAATATGTATATATTGGAGAAAAAAATAGCATTCTTATTTTATTCTTAAGTACCCACTTCTACTTTTAACAAGCATACTTCCGTTGGGCACAGCACAACTTTTCAAAACTTAGAATAAGATTGCCCTGCCTCATTTCCTGTTCTACACTGATTTCACACAGTATTTGCTTTTTATCATGACATCCACTGGAAACCTAGCTTTAACAAATATATGATATTGAAAGAAATTTAATAAGATATGTGTTGAAATGAAACTACCTCACATTCTGTAGTTGACAGATGTTGAGCATCACTGTTTCACCAGATTATTTAATTACATCCTATCATCCTCTGAATTCACTGCTGCATCCTAGGGTGCTTGGTGCTCTTTTTGGGAATTAAGAATGTGGTGATAAAAAGCATTAATTTTGGCAAAAGCCTGGCTGGTTTTGAATTCTGACTTTAAAATCGAACAGCTGTTTTTTCTACTTGAGCATTTTACTTTATATCTCTGAATCTCATTCTACTTTTCTGTAAAATGGGGAATAATACCACATATCCTTTGAGTTTTTATGAGAATTAAATATGTTAGCCTAAAGTACTAAGGAAAGTGCCTGAAACGATATCAAGTGGTGGTTGTTCTTGCTGTGATTGTTACTAATTTGAACTGTATGCGATGCATATACAATAGAAACGAGCTAAATAGCACTGGGAGTCACTGTATGTCCCCAGGTGGTACCACTTTCCGTATAACATCTACAATAGTCCCTCATTCATAATAATTTTAATAATGTTACACTAGCTGAAATTCACTACTAATTTCTGTATGTCAGACATTGTGCTAAGACTTTTAGATTCAATAATCTCACTTAATCCTCCATACAGTCATATGAGGTAGGACAACTATTATTTCTCAATTTTACACATAGGAAAAACGAGACCAGTGAAATCAAAGTGTATGTCTCTGGCCCATCGTGTAGTAAGTGGTTCATCTGATCAGTATTCAAATCCAGGTGTGCCTGACTCCAAAATTCGAGTTTTTTACTACTGACCCTTCTAATTAACTGAAGGGTAAGGTTGATTCTATCATTGGACTGAGTCCCTGCTCTTCTCATGACAGAGGAATGCAGCAGAGGTCATGAAATCAGATGTAGATTTGAATCAGGGCCTGGGGAGACTTAAATTGCACATCGTTCTAGCTTCATCTCAATCACAATCCTGACAACATTGTCAAACCTGCTCCTCATATTTTTTTTTTCAAAGTACTGACTTAGAGTAGAAGATAAGAAAACGTCTCAGGGCTGCTGAATATTAAGTGAAAATCTCAGCAAACCCATTACAACATACATCACCTTCCTTCAAGCTTCAACTATATAAGGAATTTCTTTTTCCCCAAATTTGCCAGATTTGAAAGATACTATTTTAGAAATATTCAAAGGTTAGAATATGTGCCTAGCCCACTGTCAAGGAACAATGCACGGTATTGATGTCTTCCAGTCACGCATACCTCCATAAAAGTTTATGGAATCCTAAATCAAGAGGCAATTTTTGTCTTTTGACAATAGTATAGAAAGTACCTACTTTCCCCATGATGGTATACCTGTTTTATGTGGTTTCTTCAATCAAAAAAAGAATAGATTCTTCTGTTGTTTAGCAGAGTTGGATATGTTTTAAAGTCAATCTTTTAATACGATTGACTATTTACATATCCTAAATCAAAAAGCAATTCTCTTTTTCTGACATTAATACTTAATGTAATTCTTCTATCTGTTTTTATAGGACTTGGTTCACTGCCTTTTGAATGCACCTGATGTAAATATCCGATGTGAAAAACATAAAGCACTGTTCCTAAAGAAGGACATTGGTCAGATATATATTTGGCCATGTAGAATATTCAAGCATAATGGGAAAGCTGATAAATAAATGCTCCACTAACTGGACAACAATTTTAAGACGAGATCGATAGGTAATTCAAAACTGACTCAGCAGTGGGGACTCAGCTACAAAGACCTGTATATAGAAGAGATATGTAAAAATAATTAAAGACTTAAAAATTATAATAAAAGGATAGAGTATGGGGAGAGGCATTTAAAAATTAAATCTCTTTTTAGTTTCTTTGTCAAGAAGCTAATCAGGTTGTATACACACACAAACTATGAGTGTGTATATAAATAAAAGTATGTATCTCTTCCTTGTCTGCTCAGATGGATCTCAGAAGATCATCAACAATTTGGATAAAAATAGAAGAATAAAAAATATATCATTTTTGCAGATATAACTAAACCTTTGCAAATATGTTAAGAGGAAATAAATAATATAAAGTAAATTTTTATGTATTCTAAATTAGAATATGTGTGAATGCAAACTCAAAATAACTGTGTCTTTTAAAAACTCCAAAGTGATAGAAGAGCTACTGGCTCTGTTTAAAGTTAAAAATTATTACCACACAGATAAACTTGTTTATTAAACTGGGAATAGAAAAACAATGGTAGATAATATCTTATTTATATTATTTTGACATTTTAAAAGTGTTTCTTTTTTGCCTTGGTAAATTGTAAACAAGAAAATTAACAATAAAAGATTAGAAACTATATTCCGAATATTACCTTATTTTCCTCAACAATTTTGCATGCATCTCCAAAAAGGTACTTTGATTTTTTGAGAATGAATGTGGAAACCACAGCCACTGGATATGTATATGAAAATCTGTATGTGAATTGCTTCTCTGTAGTCTCAGGCAAGTCCCTTGAATCCCCTTAGAACCTCAATGCTCATTGGGGATCATAATATCAAATTTATTAAAATTTCAAATGCAAATGCATTTAAAATTAAAATTTAAACTTTTCAGCTTAATTTGTATGTCTGTTATTCTTTTTATAATCTTATTAAAACAAGAAAAACCTTCTTCTCTTTTGCCACAGTTAAAATTCAATTATTTCATGTTGAACAGACTAAACACACATAAACAATCAGGACTTTTGACTTACTTTATTACAATTTCTTTAAATATTTTAAATGGTAATTCTAAAAATGAATTATTATGTTCTCTTAAAGTATCTAAACAACCTGACAAATTAACAGTAGGTCGTGTCCTTAACAAGAAAAACCTAAGCATTTAATTGTTGTATTTACCCTTATAAAATAGTAAATCTTAACTTCTTTTAAATATTTCAAAACTTTTTCTAAAAAGTTAGTTAATTTTTATATACAGTACTTTTCAACTTAAACAGGTAAGTCCAAACTCAGCTATTTAATTACAAAATTAAAAGTGCAAACACAAATCAAATCTGGCAAAGACTCCTCAGAGTCTTAAATATAACAAGCACACCAAAGATATAGAAATGATTCTAATTAATACAAACTTAATTCTAAATAGTTTAACGATATTACAGTTTGAACACTCACAAGCTCAATATCCAAAATCTGAAACACTTCAAGATCTATAATTTTTTGAGCACCAACAGGTCTCCAAACTGAAAAATTCCACACCTGACCTCATGTGACGTATCACAGTCAAAATGTAGTCAAAACTTTGTTTCCTGCTCAAAATGATTAAAAATACTGTATAAAATTGCATTCAGGTTATATGTGTAAGACTTATATAAAATACAAATGGATTTTGTTTTTAGACTTGGGTCCCATTCCGTAGGATATCTCATTATGTATATGCAAATATTCCAAAATCCAGAAAATTTCAAACTCTAAAACATTTTTGGTCTCAAGCATTTTGGATAAGGGATACACAACCTGTAATACCATGGGTTTGATATATGTCATATATATCTCTATATTTTATTCTATTACTACCCAAGTTTAAAAAACATTTATTCTCTAAGGAATTTTTTCACCTCAAATGGGTTACATTCGTTTTATTAGAAATAAATTTGAAAACAGGATGTAGATGCTGGGAGCTATCTATATCTAGGGTAATTTTCTGCATAACACTGACATTAACACCCTGAGCCTTAATTATAATTATATTTATCATAACAACTAGAGATTCCAAATCTAAACCTTTCAGATGGAGGTGACTTTTGGGGGGTCTGAGTTATACTCTTAAATAATTTCAGGTGATTTATTTTGAAACCCCAATCTAGACCTAACTTCTTTCAGTAACCTCTTCACCAGCTCAATTCATTGCATATAAATTTGGTATTATTCTAACCTGGTTGGGCCACAGCCTTTATAGATATTGGTCTGTCGTTCAGGTCACAACTCTGAAATCATGCTAATTACACACATTAGCACCTACCATGAGAGCTGAAAGGTAATCGAACAGAGAGGAACATCATCTTCAGAAATTAGCCACCACACCTGGAGCGTGGTCAAACATTAATAAACTGTTCAGCTTTTGTCACCCAGGAAAATTTAAAACTCGGAGCCATTTTACTTTGATCTTTTGGAGTTTAAAATATGATTAATGACACATTGAATGAGCAATCCAATTTTAAGGAGGAAAGGTTATTTGTTCTACCCTCTCACAATATGTACAATAAAAAGTGGCATCTTTGACATCTACATGAATGGCAATTGCAAATGAATGCTCCTGGGTTTGCCATGAATAAATATTCAGTCATGTCATAATTACCTATAAAGTAGAACCAATTTAAAATTTAGTCTTCAAATGAACAATAACATTTTGAAATGGGTACTCAACAATTATAATTTAAACCATATGACACATTTTATGGCTTTTGTGTGAAAAATACCTACTTATCAGCAAGGTCAACTGAATTTCTCTTACTAGTATCATTATGATAATTACATTTACGTGTCAACTTCACTAGTCTATGAAGTGCTCACATTAAATATTATTTTGGACGTGTCTGTGAAGGTATTTCCAGATAAAATTAGCGTTTGAATCAGGAGACTCAGTAAAGTAGATTGCCATTTCCAATGTAGGTATCATGTAATCCACTGAGATCCTTAATAAAACAAAAAATGGAGAAAGGGCAAATTCATATCTATCTATCTATCTATCTATCTATCTATCTATCTATCTATCTATCTATCTATGTATCTATATATAGAGAGAGAGAGCGAGAGAGATAGACAAATGCATAGATAGATAGATAGATATGTGGCGCTATTGGTTCTACTTCTCTGAAGAGCCCCAACTAATATTTGAGTAACTCAATGCTGTTTTATTGTTATTATTATTATTGACCAAAATGTTATATGTCAGCAAAACAAAATAATCCCACCATGCAATAAAAAGGCATGTGATAATTTTGATGACGTTTTTGGCTTCTAAATTGTTCTGGCTAACCATGAGCCCAGAGAATATGTGAAGTAAAAGGGAAAGTTCATTGGATAGACTCCTAGCCAACATTATTTATAACCCGATATAAAAGTAACACTCAAGTCCACAGTGTACCATAAATCGCTTAAGAAATTTATAAAGGTTTTTAAGAATAAAAGGAAGTCAGCTACATTCTTGACTCTAAGCATATGGATATCTGTGAATCTGCCTTGCTCTTCATATTTTTATCCGTGAAGGCCAAAATCAGCACGTATTTCTTATATATTGGTCTTTGTTCAAAATTCAAGTAATTCCAACTAATTCTGCACATATCATACACATCAAAGTGAAAACGAATTTAACAGGAATTTCCCATCTATAGTTTTTTCATTTGCCTGGTCTGATTGCAGAGTTTATAATTTTAAAGACTTTTAAATTCAAAATTAACCAACACACAACTTTCAGAGACATGTCTGGGTATATTTTTAATAGGATGAATAAATTAAGGTTCTGCAAGGAGCGAAGCAGAAAACTCAAAGACACTTCATAGCATTTTATTTTCCTTATAAAAACTGAAAAAGTGGCTATTTTATTTATTGAAGACTACATAACAAACCACTTCACAACCTAGTGGTTAAAACAACAACGATTCATTATTTCTCAAAGTTCTGTGGGTTCGCTGGACTGTTCTTTGTATCCAGGTAGTGTCACCATTTCACAACTGGACCAAAGGATCCAAGGAAGCCTCTCTTGCATGCCTAGGTGAAGACCCTTGGCTGGAGAGTCCTTGTGGTCTCTCTCTTCATGTGGTGTTTCATCTTACGGGTATTCTATAAGCCTCTCTTCTCAGTACATACCCCGACTTCCTTCCTGCATAGGGTTTGGGCTCCAAGAACATGAAAGCAGAAGCTGTTTGGTCTTTGAAGGGCTAAGAATTGGCACAGCTTTACTTCCACCAATTCTATTGTTCGAAAAAAAATCATGAGGGCAGGTCTCAGTTAGAGAGAAGGAAATAGATACTACTATTTAAAGGGAGGAATGGCCTGTATAGACAAGGAGGGGAGGAATTGTTGGTGGCCATGTTTGGAGATTATCTACCACAGTAAGAATATTACATTATATTTTATAATATATTATTATATATTTACATATATACATTTTTATATTTTCATATTATATTTTTATAAAGTCTTTCTCACAATGAAATATGCATACATTTCGTTCTGTATATTTATAGATATTATATATTTCATTCTGAGTATACAAGACTATATATTTTATAAACACTTCCTCAGAATAAAAACATTAGAACTTTTGTTTTCCTTAAAACATAAAATTCAGGAAAATACTCAGGAGTAATTTTTGGGAGCATGTATTATATATGATTTCATTTTTCTGTTATTATTTTATATATTTTCCAATCTTTTTACTTTGCATTTGTACTTTAAAAATTAACAAAACATTGTTTTACTTGTTTCCAATTGTTTCAATTGAATATTATGAATAACAGCTTATGTGAAAAAAAAGCACAAAAATTCAGAGTTTGTGAAATTCGGAGCAAGTTTTGTTTTGTCATCAAAACAGAAGATAGTCCAGATTGACGCATATTTTCTCCTTGCCTACTGATTTCCTTCCTGGGTTCCCTGTCTGCCCGATGCTACATACCTGAATAAGAAAAAATGATGTTCGCCACATACTAGACAGGATGATTATTTCAATGCCTAGGTCTGACTGTATTACTTCATTCTCAAAAATCACCAGTAGCTCCTCTATTTTGTTAAGAAAAAATTCAAAGGCTTAGCATGGGCTGCAGAAACCTCTTGGTCAGCTTCTCGTACTTCTTTAACCTCTTCTGTCACCTGGATCTCTGATCCCCCAGGACTTCAACTTTGACTTTTTCAGTCCCTTGCTCCTGCCATATCCCCTCCCCTCATCTACTCTTCTTTCCATGAGAACACTTTCTCCTCACATGGAACTAGCCTGTGCCTACTCATCATTTCCCTATGGAAGCTTTCACTGACTTTCCTCACTTGGTCATTGCATGCTCTTAAGTACCTGTTCTTTGCGGGCACTTAGATGATATTTTATGTAGCAATTTAATTCAAGTACATTTCCTCAAAGTGCCCTAAGGTCTATGAGGACAGTGTGTATCTCTAAGCCATGACACTCCAGAGTTTTAAATGTGGTGGATAGATCCAGATAAATAGTTACTGAATTCATCATCATTCAGTGAGGAAAAATGTAATGGATGAGGTGGCCATTGAGTAACTTTTTAGCAGGAAAAAAGTTGATTTACTGCTCAATATGTACAAAGAGTTGAAAATGTATCTCTCAATAAAACAGATCAAAACAAAACTAAACTAAAATGCTACCTGTGGTATTGAGTGAGAATGCTTCACACAACTGAAGTTGATTTGTTAATGAGGATAAGGGCCAGGTAAACAACTTCTTGTTAGCAAACTCAGTCATAGATGCTGTTGTCATTCACCAGTATGTCTCATTCACCTCTTTCTAGGCACATAAGGAATTTCACGTCTTCACTCACTCTCTTGAGTGTTTTGCTTCAACCAATGAAATGTGAATTCAAGTGGTGAGATGTATCACTTTCTGGGTGAAAGTGTTTAGTTGCCACTGAAAGTCTCTAGAACTACCTCTTTACTGAAACTGTGGAGACATGTATTCATACGGTATTATAACACCGCCATTCTCATAAAGGACAGTTGCCTCACAGTTGTACACAAAGAAAACTTTGTTTCAGACTCTTAAGATTTGGGGTGTGGTTTGTCATTGCAGCATAATGTGTATTAACTTGTTTAATAAGTGTTGTCATTCTAAGCTATAAGTAAAACATGTTTGTTTCACGGCTTTAATATTTATTACCAAATACGCCAAAGTTTGAGAGAGAGAGAGAGAGAGAGAGAGAGAGAGAGATTGTGTTCGTGTGTGTGTGTTTGTGTTTTACAGGTGTGAGTTTCACTTTGTCGCCCAGGCTGGTCTTGAACACCTGGCCTCAGATTTAAATCAAACACAAATTTATTTCTAAAACTCTCTTTGGCAAAGTTAAACACCTTATTTAATTATGTTCTGCCAGAGTCAAATAACATCAAATACTAAAATCATGTGTTATGGTAACTTAAATGCAAGTTAAAACAAAAGTTCTTTCTTGTTCTGAGCATCTGGAAAAGCAAGTTATATATCTCACATTTTAGGAAGGTTTTTGAAGAAGAAAATATCACACACTTTGTGTATACTTTACCTCTCTGTAATGTATAAATTATTTCTTAATTCAGGGATGATTACAATTTCTTTTTATCCTAAAACCTATTCCTTGTTCCCTATATGCAGTCCTGAATTTCCCTACCAAATTCCTGAAAAGCCAACAATATAGATTACCTGCAAAACACAGGTCTCAAATACAATTTGTAGTGATGAAATAAATAACTACTTAAATTTCCTGACTGCTTCATCATGGAGTGGATTACCATGGTTGCCAAGGGCAGAGACATAAATTGAAGTTTAACATTAATTATCATTTTAATATGTGCTATTTTGTTCACCATTAGATTTAGATGACACTGTAATAGCATACTTGGAATGAGCACAGAGGTATTTGAATTTATGTTTCTCTAGTATACTTAGAGTCTACATTCATTAAGCAGGCACTTAATGAGCACACACCACAGGCCAGATGCTGTTAGTGCCGGAGCTAAAAAGTTGATAACATTGGACCTATATTTAGAAAACTTTAAGTTGTAGACTTTCTCATGACTCGACTTGCAATTTAGGACAAACACTGATTTATCTTTAATAAGACTAGAACAATAACTGTATACCACTTATAGCTATAAAAATACATTTAGAAACATTAACTATTTCAGTTTTCGTCTGACCCTTCTGAGTTTGTGAAAGCCAGGTCAGGTATTACCAGCTGCACTGTGTACATTTGAACACTGAGGTTCAAATAATTTATAAAATATTTTCCAAGGTTTCATACTTAAAATATAATAAGTTAAATGTCTTATAAACTTGAAGAAAAGTGAAAATTACAAGTTATCTCATTGATATATGATGAACTTTCTGAGCATAAGAAAAAATATAAAATAGTAAAAGAATAAACAAAGGACAGGGGCTGACTTCAGCAAAATGAACAGATACAAATGGTTCAAGCACTCATTAAATATTTATTCAGGCATGTATTTTCAAAAATGTAATAGACCGCAATACTGAAATACTGTTATCTGCGTATTTGCTTTGTAATCCAATCAGAGTATTCACAATTAATAATATTTAATATTTACAGAGATGATCACAAAGAGTATTCACCTGCCTGAAAGTACAGAGGGAGCTGTCTTCCTAAAGGACGATTTAGTAATATACACATTCACATTTTTAAAATCCCACAATTTGACATGGAAATTGTACTACTAGGAATTTGTTTTTAAGAAATAATCAGACACATATTAAAAGATTCAGGTACAAGGATATGTATCATAGCATTGTTCAATAAATTGTGTAAAAGATAAATATCTAATGATAGGTTATTAATTTGAGTAAACAGGGAACACCTATCTGGTGAAAATTCCTTCAGCATTAGGAGAATATTTAATGATACTTGAGAATGTTTATAAGATGTTAATTAATAAAAACAAGCTATAAAGCAGAACGTATACATTCATCTCAATTTTGTAGTTTAAATGCACACATACATACATACACATGATTACTGAAATGATGCCATATGCAGAGTAATAGAATAACAATCTATGCATACTTTGTCTTCTCCAAATTTTGTGTAATAAACATATATGATTTTATAATTGGAAAAATGTATTAAACAATATTCTGCTGGTTATTAATTTCCTTCACTTGTTATATACATAGTAATTTACCATGGTTATTAAATAATTTAGTGTAGTTTGCAAATTTTGAACAAATTTTACCATCTTAGTAAATCCACAAGTACTATTCACTTGATGAAAATGAGTCACTTTAAGGTAAAGAGTTGGGCGTTATGATTAGGAAATTCCATAAACATATATATAATATGAGATCCTACTTTTGTTATTCCTCTGAAAAACCCAGAATCTATCACTGTCTATAAAAATAGAGGCATAATTATTATTCTTAGTAAATATGTTTCTTTTTATTTAGTCTTTTTGGTGTATCTCACTATGCAAGTTTACTAAAATAATCATCTTGGAATTAAATAATTTAATGACTTCTAATGCTCATTTCTCAGGTAAGAACTGAAATTAACAATGTTAGCCCTCCCTTCCACTTGGTAGAGATGTATATTTAATTGAATTCTAGAATACATATCAGAATGTGAATTTTACAGGAACAGAACTCTTCTCTGTCTTGCTCATAGTTGCATCACCAGTGCCTGAAATAGTATCTATTACATAGTAAGTATTCAGCCAATATTTGTGGAATCATTACTAGTATATATGGTTGAATAAAATATTATTAATGTTAATAATTTGGTATGTTAAATTATTAATCAGAATTAACTAGAATTTTTGTATGAATTGAAGACAGTTTCATGTAGAAAAAAATCATGAAAGAAAATAATATCCAGGGGCTAATACTCAAAGAATAACATTATTTTTGGATTTCTGAAGATATATGTGAATCTTGAAACTTTAAGATTTTGTTCCATGTTTCTTTGGAAAAATGACTTTTGCCTCATAAGTAAAAGGAGCCCCTAATGGTAAAAGCAATTGGCTCAGGCATTGCGTCTTGTGTGTGTAATTTCTTAAAAACTGCTATTTGGCTTCCTATGTTGAACTACACATAATGAATAGGTTATTTTTCTTTAAACTCCAGTCTCTCTTTTTCTATGAGAAAGTTGTTTCTGTTTATTGCATAATCACTCTGTACATCTGCATGACAAAAGACAGAATAAGAGTGATGTCAGTAAAAATAATGCTTTTGCCACCTAAATGCCCTAAAGAAAGCGGATAGAAAGCTTCCTTCTCTTGTCTACAAACCGCATAGGCACAGTCTGCACAAAGTAACAACAAAAAAGTAAAGTCGGCACCTCTGAAAAAGATATATTTTATAACCACCGGCTAATTCTAATAGAACTATTTTCAACATATACTTTTGTGGTAAATTTATATATAGGACTGTCAAAATTCTACGTGTCAGCAACACATTCACAACTGAGCATATTTAGGAATTGACTAACGACATTAAATGCCTAGAAAACACCTTCATGTTCCACTTTTAAAAAGTGCGTTCTATCAAGTCTAGAATAACAGAAACTTTTTCATGTCAACACAACTTTACGGACATTTTGTTTTGTTTTGTTTTGTTTTTGGAGTCTCGCTCTGTCACCCAGGCTGGAGTGCAGTGGAGCGATCTGGGCTCACTGCAAGCTCCACCTCCCAGGTTCACGCCATTCTCTTGCCTCAGCCTTCCGAGTAGTTGGGACTACAGGTGCCCGCCACCTCGCCTAGCTAGTTTGTTTGTTTGTTTGTTTGTTTGTTTTTTAGTAGAGACGGGGTTTCACCGTGTTAGCCAGGATAGTCTCGGTCTCCTGATCTCGTGATCCGCCCTCCTTGGCCTCCCAAAGTGCTGGGATTACAGGCGTGAGCCACCACGCCCGGCAGGACTATTCTTTAATTTATTCTTAACTCTGCTGATAGAAAATTAGCAGCACACCTGATTTCCGACCTTCTCTTTCATTTATCGTGCTTTAGTGATTGGGAGACCCTGTTAGATGCCAGAAAGGAAAATCATATTGTTTCACTAAAAGCTCTATTGCAGCAAGTACATCGCACTCCTCCTGTTTAGAAAGATAGCTCAGCAGTCTCCATACGGAGTTCCTTACACAACCACATTAGACATACAAATGTGTGAAACCAAATAAATTAAACTTTGAAACAATATACAAACAAGTCATTGAAAATAAAATGTCTACATTCTTTTGAGAGTTCATTCATGTTGGCCTCTTACACACATGAGTGATAAATTACTAGAAACTTCACCAAATATCTTATTTGAGTCTCTCCTTCCTGCCTTAAAAGAAGCCTTTTAAAAAGGATTTTTAAAAGGATCCATCTAATATTCTCACTTTTATTCAGCAGAAATCATCTTAAAAAAATGGTCCGTTTAACATTCAGCTTGTACTGTGTCACCAGGAATTGCTGCACTAACAAAGTTTTTGAATAATTGCCTCTACATTTTAAGAATTTGCGCACCATTAAACTTAAGGAATTAATAGAGCTGCCACTCCCAAAGAATATATAAACTAATAACATCCACTGGCTTGCTTTTCTAACTAAATTCTAGAACTCCCTAACATATTCTCTCATTGGACTAAACCAAGCACTTTAATTTGTTGCAGTAACCTTTGTGGAGCCAATGGAGAGACATATACAATTGGCATTAACCATTTCTTATTAGATTATATACTTGAGACTTGACAATGTTTCCAGAGAAAAAAGTAGCAAATGTTCCATTGTCTATAACAAAATAACTCCATGAAACCATGAGAGTACCAGATAAAAATAAAATACCAGCAAGTGAGAAAGTTTGATGACTTTCTAAATGATGGAAAGCAGATGGGAACAAGTCCAGTCAACATGGAAGTATAGGGAAGTACATGGCACCATGCAACGTGATGCAGAAGGATTTCTTTTCCACTACAGACACATACAAATGCTATATAAGTATAAAAACCCTTTAAGAAGTACACATAACCGAGGTTAAATGTTAAAGAGGTAAGCCCACAGAGGCACCAAATGGAGAGAAACTCAGACTGGCAAGGAGATTATAAAGTTGGAATAACCTCCCAAAATGGGGGCCTTTGCATGACATAGCTGACCTTATAGAAACTTGGTGATCGGGTAGAAAAAAGAATCCCCAAAAGACAGTCAGAACCCAGAATGTTCTTGGGTTGTAGGGCCCAAATTCATTCTGTCTGTTTGGTAAGATAATTTGAAGCCAAAAAATTCACATATAAAATAGTCCAGAACCAGAGATACTTGTAGAGCCACTGTAGAAGTAATAGCAATGCAATGCTATGCAAAAGCATACGCAACTCAAATAATGTTGGTCTCCCATAGAAAACAACATCTGTTGAAAGTAAATTTGTCATAAAAAAGTTATGAGCACCAGGAAGAATGAACCACCATGAGGGAAATCCAGCAGACATAAGTAATAAAGAAATTTGTCTCTAAAAATTAAAATAGTAAAACAATCACAATCTAACTTTAAAATAAACTTACTGAAATTTTTTCAACAGCTTAAGAATGGGAGAGAAACTATTAAGAATAAGCACAATAGCAGGATAATTTTTAAAAGAACAATATAAATTATAGAAATTAAAACCATTTTTTAAAAATAAAAGTATAGAATACAGATCGGTAGAAATTACACTGACTGCAACACCAGAAAATGAATGACATGAAAAGAAATCAAAGACAGAAGCCTAGAAATAATGAATTAGCATTCTTGAAGGAGAAAATAAAGGGATTTAAAAGATGCAAGATTGAAATATATAATAGCTGAGAATTTTTCAGAATCAAAGAAAGATTTAGGAGCTTGCAGAGGCCTCACTGAGATACATTTGAAACAACTCCACAACTACTCACATTGTAGTGAACTTGAAGAAATCAATGACAAAGAGAAATTCTTAAAATCTGTCTGAGTGAAAAGATGAATAGATCTTCAAAAGTGTGATAATTAGATTATAAACAGTCCCCTCATGAGCACAATTATATTCCAGAAGATCATGGAACAGAATATGCAAAAATTGTTAAGAGAAAAGTATCATCCACATAGAGTGCTCTGACAAACTACAGTATTATTTTAGAATGTGACTAACGTAAGCTATTTTCAACAAATAATTTTTAAGGGAGTTTAAAACAATTTTTGAATGACCTTAAAATGGTCTTCAGAGTACAAGAAAAGAATCTAGGAGATGCACACAAATAGCAAGAATATGGTAAATAAAGAACTCAGGAAATCACGTCATAAGTCTAAAAAAACCTTGACAAAAATATTGGGGGCAGTTTAAAAATAAATAGTGCAAATATGAGCACTGAGAGAAATATCTCAGAGTAAATTTCAACAAGTCATTGTCCTGTTTGTGAAGATATACTCTCTTTAGTCTTTATTTGAAAATATAAAAGTATATTTTATGTTAAAATAGTTATTTACTAAAATATGATAATGGGAGTATACCATTTTTAACTAGTAAAAGATGAAAAAATGAATAAAGAATATTTGCTCAAACCAATAAAACACTGATTATTGAAAAACACTTTACTTGAATATAAAATAAGAAATAAGTCCAACTTGATCAACGTCATAATAGGTGCAGATCAATTAAGTACATTTGTTGAAAGATAGGAATTCTGAGACCAGAAATAACAAACATGAAATTGTTGACAGGCAGCACAGACTTGATATTCTTAATGAAAATCTCATTTAATGTGTATACGTTTTCTATGCATGTGATAATAGAACATTGCGATAGTGAATACTTTCAATAAATTAAATATCCCTCAATAAGAGAATAAATAATAAGAGTACAAAATACATAAGGTGAAATATATCCTAGAACTGTATTTATTTATAAGAATGAGTCTAAATAGTCTAATATGGAATGAGTTACACTAGTTAAATAAGTCTGTTTTCAGTATGATACCATTTCCATAATATTTTAAAATGATATTTTATATATGCTTACATATATAAAAATTATATATAAATATACAATTCATGGTAATGTAGAGTGAGGAATGGACTAGGTAGAGTTACAATGTAGGCCCTTATTATATATTACATTAGTATTTTCGTTTTGTGAATAATGAAAATGTTAAATCTCCAATAAAATTTAGCATTTGGTAATTCTGAGGGATGGGAATTGGTAATTATTAAATTTAATCCTTCCTTCAATACTTAAAATTTCCCACTTTACCAAAAAATATACATATATATGTGCATTACTGCCAAAAGAATTCAAAGACTTATGTAACACCTAAAATTGTCTTGTGAAAGTGTGAAAATAGAAAAAACTGCCCATCTTTTAAAAAATGGAGTCAGCAGACATGATGTTGAGTTTATAAATTCTGCAATAGAAGTCAAATATATTATTCAAATGCATAATGATGGCCAGAAGGAAAAAATTACAATAAAATCAACTATAGAAAACATTTCTGTGAAATGAGACAGGAAACGGTGGAAAGGTCTTTTATTTTTTATTTTACTGTCTTCTCTGTAATTTCAAATTTTATTGTTGTTGTTTCCAGGTGCATACATTACTTTATTAGGGCATTATCATAAAAAAAGAACAACAGCAACAACAACATAAAACAACAGGAAAGAAATGTACAAGTATTTGTGATGTTTTTCTTTGAAGAAAGAAATTCTGGCTTATTTGTTCTCATGCTTTTCTGTTCATTGCTTTTATAATCAGAAAATTAAATATACCCTTTTTCTTGATCAGGTCCAATTGCTTGGTGTATACAGAAATACCATTTCTATTTTTAATCTAGTTGGATCCAGGGACCAGCATCTCTAGATCTTCTCACTATTTTCCCTGAACTCTATTTTAATATCCACTTATGATTTACACTCCAAATTTAATTCTCTACTAAATACCCAATACAATTGATTAGATGATAATTGTAATTTTATTCTTTTCATTGTTTTATATTATTTTTACCCCATTGATCCCAAGGCTCATATATAAATGTTATAATAGTAATAATAATATAACAATAACTAAACAACTAACACATAGAGTGCTTATTAATTGTCAGGCTTTCTTCCAAGATTGTTTACATATTTACCTGCTGAATTCTCTTGATAATACTGCAAAGTCAATACTAATATTATCTCCACTATGAATGGGAAAACTGAGGTATAAAGAGGCTAAGAAACTTGCCTAAGACCACAGAGCTATTCTGTGCTAGATATAGGGAAGGAAAGCTACAGTGCATGGTGCTTCAGCACAAGAGCTTGCCTCCTGAATTTTGCTCTCACTATCATTTTATTGACTTTGAGAAAATGCGATTTGTTTTTTAGTAAGATCATTAGTTTTTTAGAACACTTCATAGGACACATCATGTTCTTTTATTGCCTCTTTTAAGGATTTGAGATCTAAGGAACATCATTTATTTATTCATTCATTTATTCATTTAATTGTAAATCTAATACATGTAAGTTTTATACTCAGTGTACTTTCAAAAAGAATTTGAGTCTACAGATTTTGATTCATGTTACTATGATGTAAAGTTTCTGTAAATTACCTTAGGGCTCATTGCAAAATAGTTAAGTAGGCCACAGACTTCATCAATATAGACTAATAGGGGACATTATCAGAAGGCATGCCCAATGACTCTGTTTTTTCCTCTACTACGTCCCGTGTTATGTCTTTACCATAATAAATGTTTAATACTACAACACACCATGTAGATTAACTCAGTTTTAAGCTCTTTTCAATATGAATACTGACAATAACAACATTCTAATAAAATTTTCATTCAAAGAATTCTTCCTAACTGAAAGACTGCTACTTAAAACTCCTTAAATAAAGAGATTTTTTTTTATTTCCTCTATTGTCCCAGAGAAAAAATAAGGAGAAATATAAAAGGTAGCAGTGGTAGCAGTGGGGATAAAAAACAAAGCAAAAAACCCTCTGTCTTCAATGAAACTGTTAGTGGACACAACCCCAAAACACAACTTGAAGCCCATTTCCATTGTTGCCAAATGCTAAAAAACATGGACTTTTGGGGGACATCAGAGAAAACTGGTAAGTACTTTCTTTTTCTCTTACTTTCAGAGGATATAGATTGCCCAAAAACCTTCCAACTGAGGAAATTGCTAGAGTGTTGAGAGAAGGAAACATGTATTTGCAAGATCACAATACAGAAGGTTGTGCCTTAATAGGTTTACTATAAGCTATACTATTCATTCAAGTGGCAAACAAGAGAATAAGTGGCTCTCAAGTAAAGAAGATAACCAATCTGTCAATTGAAATTGAAAAGAAATTTGGATATGAAAGATGCGGAAAGCAGACAAATGAGATACAACATGTACACAATTGGTGATCCTGAAGAAAAGAAAGAAGCAAGATAATCACAATTTGGCCACGCCCAGTTAAGGGACAAAAAAGAAATAGTCCAACAACAAATTCTGAAATAAAAGAATCTTAAATCAATGGGGCAAACCTCAAAAAATGTTAATGAAAATGGAACTAATCCAGGAATATTCTGTAAAAACAAACACACACACACACACACACACACACACACACACACACACACAACGAAAGAATCACGTAGGCATTTATCAGAAAAAAAGCAAGTCACGTTCAATGACGGAAATTACAGACATACCTAAAAATGTTGTAAAACAACTTTCAATACGGAAAGAGTCTCCAAAAATGCTTAAACATTTACACATTTCCAAAATAAAAAATTAAGCTTGATCCAAGAAAGATAATGTATCTTGCATGTCTAAGGCAAAAGAAATTCATGTTCAAGTATGCAAACTCACAGAAAATATAGCACCTGTGACTATTTCTTTGGTGGAGAAGTACTACTTAGTGAAACCTAACAACCCAAAAAATAATTAAAAGTAAAGAAAGCAGGAATGGTGAATTGGGTAGTAAAAGCCTGTTGGTAAAGAATAATTCCTTTCAATTTTGAAATAAGTTTAGTCTAAGATCGTGGGAATTCAGCCAGAATGTACATACTCTATAATGTAAAGCTGATGTAGTTTAAATTCAGGTGGTATGGGTAGAGTTGATGACAACAAAGCACCTTTCAAATGCATTTAACTATCATAACAAGGGTTATAAAAGTTTGTTTACTACATAGACGTGCATCCAAAAAAAAACCTTCAAACTATTTCTATGTTCAAAATTTTTGGCTATATGGGTATTATTCTGGACATAATATCTCCCTTGGAAAGAAATCTATACCTGAAATTCAACAATTTCTTCAATGTTGTTTCAACTTCTCTTTTTTCAGTTTAATTAAAATCTAAAATCAAACTCAATATTTCTGGGTTTTTTTTTTTTGTTTTTTTTTTTGAGACGGAGTTTCACTCTGTCACCCAGGTTGGAGTGCAGTGGCGCCATCTCTGCTCACTGCAAGCTCTGCCTCCCGGGTTCAAGCGATTCTCATGCCTCAGCCTCCTGAGTAGCTGTGACTGCAGGCATGTGCCACAACGCCTAGCTAATTTTTGTATTTTTAGTAGAAACAGGGTTTCACCATGTTGGTCAGGATGGTCTCAGTCTCTTGACCTCGTGATCCACCTGCCTCGGCCTCCCAACGTGCTGGGATTACAGGTGTGAGCCACAGAGCCCGGCCAATATTTCTGGTTTTTTTTTAAGCATAGGATAACCTCTCATTCTTACAGAAGACTATCTATTATTGACTATATTATCTAAATATTTCTTATTAATTTTAAAACGGTGTATAATAAGAAACCGTTCTTACAAAAGTATTTATCTCTCACCCTATCTGAATTTAGTTAGGCATCAGGATGTCTCCAATGATAGTTGTCAAATTTTGTGATTGTTATTTACAGGTGATGGGGTTTCCTTTTTGAACTTTTATGTATAGTTTGAGTCATTTTTAATGGGTTGAACTTATACTTCTGCATTTCAATTAATATGCTATTAAAATAAACAGGTAAGCGAATAAATAAGCAAATATTTTGCATTCCTTCTCCTCACATAAAAGAATTTAAAAGGTACAAATTTAATATTATACTACTGAGCATTTTTACTTACTAAAAAAGAAAACACAACTCAGAAGTAATGCAATCAATTTAATACACCACACATTCTTTTCACAACATAATAGATTTTTTTGGGGGGGTCTAAACTCAGAGAAAATATGTAATCCTTTTCTAAATAAACAAGTGAATTTGTTTTCATTAAGGAAAGTTACATAAAAATTCTAAAAAAAATTCTGGTCCTTCACTACAAATATTCAAAGGAAGTAACACAATGAAGTCGTTTATAAATGATTGACTTTTTTGCTAAGATGTGATAAGTTATGCATTTGTATAACCTCATATAAACCTTTATATAAAAGTTTCCACATTTATATATTTGAAATATTTGGACTGCACAGCCATGATTATTGCTACAAAAAAGAAAAAAAAAGAAAAAGAAACTCCACTGAAACATCAAAGATGAAATGCTTCTGTATTTCTGATTTTTAACACAAATTGTGTTAGTATTTTTGTATGTTTATGTTTGTTTTGTGAACACGCGTATGTTTACACATGTGTGTGAAGGAGGAGGGAAAAGAGTCTGCTTAAACATCTTCTTTCCTTATAAAATACAATGCACATAAATTGGTGAAACCTTCAACAACAGCAATAAAAAGATGATAAACCCATCTGATAAATGAAAATTGCTCAAAACAAGCAATTCAATATTCAGCATATGCTCCTTCTTTTACAGACATCTTCAGAAAACATTACCACTGTAGATAAAATTATGAATATCTCATTTTCCAAATTGATTCTGTGTGATTCTACTGTTTTGTCTATTTTTTCTCAGTATAACTTCTATTTAGTCATTCTGTGAATGTTTCTCAGAGGACATAGTCAGGATGCTGATTATTTAAACATAAGTAGTTTTCATTTGGAGAAGCAAAAACTATGAATTCCAATTTTCCCCCCAAACCCCAATGTTACAGTATCCCATTAACATAATGGGTTATACGTGTCTAATCTCAGAGCTCTTAAAAGTTTTGTTCCCAAGTCATCAACTTCTGAAAGTTTTCATAAAGTGTTATAAGAACCTTAATACTGACAAGCTTAACTGGTGTAAATGGCAAAGGAAACTCCAGAGGCTATTATCTTGAAGCTGGGTATAAAGCAAAATGCTAGACAAAATTTGGTAAGCTCGTATGACCTCCAGTCTTGCTTTGCTCCCCTTACCAAATCCTCCCCTAGGAAACTTTATAACCATTCTTTTAAATCATCCGGTGAAAACTGCAAACCCCACCCCTCATCCCTTTGATTAAAAAAAAAAAAAAAAAAAAGGACAAAAAACGTTTAGTGATCACATTTTCCCATCTGCCGTTACAGAAAGGGCGTGTAGCCATCTGAAAGTCCCAGAATTAGCACTGTCATCCCGTCTTGCCCATTAGTTTTACTGCAGCAAAGACTAGTGAAACACCGAAAAATATACCTGTAGTCTTTCTTTCCCTGGTTTGATCCTAACCTCCCGGAATACAGATTCAATACATTTTTCCCACACAAGGAATAAATGCATTTTAAACATCAACATCATAGAAACACAGCATCAATAAAGCAGTGACTTCTCCCCCAACCCCAGCTTTTACCTGTTATGCTAATACAAAGACATTGAAAGGAAGAAAAGCTGCAGCTTGCCCAGCAATATTCTCATTGCAGCAGACAGCACAATTTTGTACTTACAGATCTTACCAGGGAAATGTCTCGGGATCTTTACAATTTTTCTGCAGAACTCTGTTTCAAGCTCTCAGCCAGGCATGCTGTGCATCCAGGCAGAACCAAGCCGTATGGAATGTCTATGCAGCTGGGAGATAATGGGACTCTTTTTCCCAGCTGGGACTGCAAGCCTTTTATCCACTGAGTATTGCGTGGCTCTTCTCTGGTCTTAAGCATGAAATACGCTCCTCTCCTGCTGCATTCCTGTCGGAGCCTAGACAATCAGTTCTTGAGGCACATGTGCAAAGCTCTCATTTGGAATATTCAAAAGGAAAATTCTTTCTACATTGAAAGCCAGCTCTATCTTCATCAACCTTCACAGAATCAGACAGAGCTGAGAGCAGCTGCCATTCCAGGGGCATGAAAGATTAAATTCACCCTCCTCTTTCTTTGACTGGAGATAGTCACTCCTGCCGGGTCATCAGAAAATCTCTCTTATTGAAAACTGGGTCAGACTAACTACTTATTAGGTTTCCAACAGGAAAGGAAGTAATTTTTTTCTTCCTCTGGTTTCACTGCATTGTCATTTGCAAGCAAAGATTAAGCTGGTCAAGGGTCTGCACTGATTTAGACAGTATTCAAATGTAAGCTTTTTGAAGCATGCCAGTAACTCCTTCTATTAGTGAAGGTGAAGAGAAAAGGGAAATAAAATCAAATGATTGTATGCACTATCACTAAAACCTTTCTAAGCTGTATTTTTCAAATGTGTGTATGAGGCTTCTCAAAGACAGGTAAAGAAAGTGAAGTTAAACAAGTCCAAAAGAGTATTGCTGCTTTCCAAGTAACATATTTGTAATTCCAGAGGCAGAGAACAAGTGTCTGTGTGTTTGCATAGGAGCTCTGTAAGAGGAAAAATAGGTTTTGTGTCTCACCCTGGTCTCTCCAACTAAACTTTTTAATGTGTTTTGGTCTTGTCATTGGGTTTTGAAGGGATGAACTGCTTGAAGAATGAAAACTAAGGAATAGGAATTATGCATGTATGCACACAGAGACTGTAATTCATACAAACATAGCTATAGCATGAGAAAAGAATGATAGTTTGGACTTATTTTCATGTTGGCATACAAATAAATTATAATCTTAGCATCTTAAAGTAAGTGGATACTGAGAAAATGAAATCCCCAAATCAAATGGAAATAAGTCAGAAGATATTTCGTGGCCTCAATTTGCATTCACCTGACAAACAAGAAGGTTTCAATGACTGTATTTTATGACTATGTCCTATGGATTTCTTCACAGGGTCTAACCAACATTATAAGAGGCTTTAGAAAGGAGATGATGCTTCCTAACACAAGGTAAACTCAAAATGGGCTACCCTATTGTTTCTCCCAATTCATAGGAAGGCAAACTAGACTAATAATTTTATAGAGAGAATATCTGATTTTATTGAACTTCTTCTAAAAATAATTAGAAGTATTTCTTGCTCTTTAGGAATAAAAATATATTTTACTTGTAAAAATTCCAAGGTGACTTTTTCTGCAGAGTTTTAAGAATCATTACGTAGTAGGCTTTTTTTTTATGGAAAGAAATTCATTCAAATGTAAAGAATATCCCTTCACTCAAATCTCCAACACTCTGCCTCATACTCAAGGACAGCTGATTGCTTTGCTTTCTATTTTACCCCAAAAGGAATAAGAACCAGAAGAAAACTTCAGTAAGCTCCTAGCACTGCATGTAGTCACATATCTGCCCCTGTGACCACAGACTCTTCCTTCATCTTGTTACTTGGGGTGAACCGTGCTCCCTCCTTATACCAAGTCATCCACTGTGCTTTAGATAGTCTTCTACACAAGGGACCATTCTACTCACTTGTTTCCCTCTGTGGAATCATCAATTCTCCCTACCTTCTGTAGCATTATAGCATAGAGATTTGCTGCTAGTTGGCCCATTTTAAAAATCAGCACCCCTTTAACATCACATCTTCCTCTGTCTACTACTGTATTTCCTTGCTTCTCTTTATAGTAAAACACTTTGAAGGAATTCTCTGTACTTATTGTCTCCATTCATCTTTTCTCTTTTTATCTTGAATCCAGTTTGATTAGTCTTTTGTCCCAACTGTTCCACATAAGTTTTTCTTGTCATAGTCAATATTAAATTATGTATAAAATAACGCAATAGTCAACTTAGTCCTAATTTTACTTGATATGTCACTCACATGTAATGCAGTTTACCAAGTACTCCTCCTTCAAGCACTGCTTTTGCTTAATTTCTTAAATTTTCTTCTAGTTTACTATCTGCTCCTTCTCAGATTCCTGTGCTGATATCTTCTCATTTTGTTAATCTTTAAACACTAGGGGATGAGGTGTGGGTGCCAAGGATATATAACAAAGTCTATACACTAAAGGCTACACAGAATTACTAAGGAAAATTAATTAAGACCTAAATAAGTAAAGAAGTATGCCACGTTCATGGATCAAAAACACTCAATATTTTTAAGAAGGCAATTATCTCCCAATAGGATTTTAGCTTTAAAATAATCTCAGTCAAAATATCGGTAGGTTTTCTTGTAGCATCATCGAATGAGGTTAAAACTTACGTGGCAATAAAATTAACGAAGAAAGTAAAATCAAATGATTAAGAACAAAGTTGGCAGACATATCCTGTGATTTTTACAATTTACTATTAATAATAGTGATAAAGACAGTGTGATGTTGGCAGGATAGGTCAACAAAACATAATTAAGTCTTCAAAATCAAATTGGCACATATACAATGGATTTCAGACAAAGGTATCAGGTAATTCAATGGATATTGTGCTAATGGATATGTGCTGATTTTAGGTCAATGGATTTTAGACAAAGGTATCAGGTAATTCAATGATAAAGGCATAATAATTCAAGAAATGGTGCTTGAACAAATGAATATTCATTTGTAAAAAAGTTAACTTTAATCCTTACCTCATACCACACACAAAAAGCTAACATGAAATAGATCACACACTTAAAGGTGCAGCACTAAAATTTCTGGAAGAAAACCAAACACCACATATTTTCACTTATAAGTGGGAGTTGAATGATGAGAACACATGGACACATGGAGGGGGAACAGTACACATCTTGGTAACCATGTTGGTGGGTGGGAGGAGGGAGAGTATCAGAAAGAATAGCTAATGAATGTTGGGCTTAATACCCAGGTGATGTGATGATCTGTGCAGTAAACGACCATGGCACTCGTTTACCTGTGTAACAACCTGCATATCCTGCACATAT
The DNA here is from genome assembly GCF_000951045.1 of Mandrillus leucophaeus. Classification (NCBI taxonomy): domain Eukaryota; kingdom Metazoa; phylum Chordata; class Mammalia; order Primates; family Cercopithecidae; genus Mandrillus; species Mandrillus leucophaeus. The sequence continues at coordinate 563,061 of NW_012098965.1, read as the reverse complement.
ATCCCTGAACTTAAAATAAAAGTTGAAAAAAAAAGTTCTGAAATAAAATATGAGTCCTAGGATTAAGCAAAGATTTATTAAAACTCATGTGCCTACACACACATAAAAACACAGAACATAAAGAATAAATAGAAATATTGGACTTTATTCAATTTAAAAAGATTGATTTTTGAAATATATCATTAAGAAATTTTTACACCTCAATAACAAAAAAATAAGCAACCCATTAGAAAATGAAAAAAAGATATGAACAGTCATTTTTACCAAAGATATCTGAATGACATTTAAGCCCATAAAAATGATACTCAACATCATTATTTTAAAAATGCAAATCAAAACCACAAGATACAGCTATACACTAATTAAATAGGCTCAAATGAAAACCACTGAAAATTCAGTCTGGGGCTGGTGGCTCACACCTGTAATCCGAGCATTTTGGGAGGATGAGGTAGGCAGATTGCTGAAGCCCAGGAGCTTGAGACCAACCTGGGCAACATGGCGAAACCCCATCTCTACAACAAATACAAAAATTAGCTAGGCATGGTGACGGGTGCCTGTAGTCCTAGCTACTCAGGAAGCTGAGGTGGGAGGATCACCTGAGCCCAGGAGATGGAGGCTGTGGTGAGCCTTGTTTGTGCCACTGTGCTCTATCCTGGGCAACAGAGTGAGACACTGTCTCAAAATAATAATGACAATAATAAAATAAAATAAAATAAAAATATTGAAAATTCCAAAAGATTTTGTGTATGTGAGACAACTGGAATTCATACCTTGCCAATAGAAGTATAAAGTGCTACAATTATTTTATAAAACAATCTGGCACTCTTAAAGTAATATTACTGAGAAACCCCACTCTTATGTATTCACCCAAAAGAAATGAAAGTGTATGTCCACACACATTTTTGCAAGGAAATTTTATAGCAAATTTTTTTTATAACAGCCAAAAGTTGGAAACAACACTAATGTCCATCAACAGGTTAATGGATAAACAAATTGTGGTGAATGCATAATTGTAATACAAGTTAGCAATAAAAAGTCAGAAATTACTGATACTCACAACTTGGATTAATTCCACAGCTGTTATGCTAAGAGAAAGATATCCAAAAAAAAGCAATTCTATACTGACAGAAAACAGAATGTCTGTTTAGGGATAAGAAGAAAGAGATAAATTGCAAATGGACAACAGGGAATGTTTCGGGTAACAAAAACATTCTGTTTTTGACTGTGGCAGTGATTACATGGGTATATGTATTGGACGAATCTTATCAACCTAGACAAATGGGTATATGTCATTTCATGTAAAGTATAACTCAATAAAGTTGATTTTTAATGAATTAAATGATGACAGACTGTGGATTCTCTTAAAGGCTTTGAAAAAATAAGATAAATAAGCCTATCACTCTCCCAAAATATTTTTGTTGTTGACATTGTTATTATTGTTGATTTTAGTGAAACAATGAAAATCACCTCTCTAATCTCAATTAATGTTTAGACATTTTAGTTTTTTATAGATCTGAGCTAGTTTTATTCATTTATATTTTTTCTGGACAATGATGACGATGATGATGATGATCATATTGATAGGCAACTTCTATAACTCAAATTAGGTGTCCGGTACTGTCTTAAGCATTACATTTGCGTTAGTAATTTATTCAATCCTTATAACAACCTGATGGGTTTGATATTATTTGCAAAATCTAACAAACAAGAAAATTGAAGCATACAAAGTTTAACTAAATTGTCCAAAACCATCCAACTGGGTGACAGTGGAGGAAGAATAAAACCTAAGTAGCCTGACTCAAGAATCTGGACTAATATTGATTTACTTTTCATATTGCTATACTCTTTCTCACACTTTGCCTGCTTGACATGTCAAGTTCTGTGAGAGGTATCTTAAATATTTCCCAGAAATATTTTTTAAGTGGAGCAATTATCTTTCAAGAAGCTTTGTACTATATATTCTGCTGCTAAATTGTTTAATCGATAAAGGCTACACACACATACACACTATGTATAAAAATATCTCTAGTGGATTTTGTTTTCATGATTATATAATATCTTAGGAATCCTTTTAAATATGTTTACATCTCCTGGACGTGAATTTATTTGAGCATTTCTCCTTTCTTTCTGGTCTTTATTTTCCTATACATGCTAGAATATGAACACTTTTTGTCACTGTTTTAGATACCTTTCTTATAAACATCATTCAGCTTGACTGAAAAAAAAAATGACATTGTCTTTTTATAGGGTAGCTTGTCCCATTTGTATTTAGTGTAGTAGCTAACATTTGTACTGAATATATTTTTTCCTTCTGAGGCTTGCAAAGGCATCGGTTCCAGAGTCTCCTTAGGTGCAAGTAGCCCACACAGGCCCCTGAGGCCTGGGAGGTATTGATCCCAACAGTTCAGTTCCACGCGTTCCAGTGGAATTGCATCATTTAGTGGATGCTGACATTAGGCAAAAACTGACAAGTAGAATTTCTCTGAAGGAATGCTATGGCAAAGTTTCTTTGCCAGGAAAACCAACTTCAGTGAACCATGAAGCACTGCCTTTTTATTTTTTTAATTTTTAAATTTTATTTATTTATTTATTTTTTATCCCTCAAGGTCCCAAGGTGAGCCTCTTCCTATTGCTGCTATTTCCTCTGCTCTCCTTACCAAAGAGAGGGGATAAAAAATCCAATGTCTATACTTTTCCTGATACTTTCCAGTGAAATACTTGGATTGCTCTTAACTGCCAGCTCTTGAAGTGAGCATTTGAAATGCTATAAACTTCAGGCACCACAAAACGCTGATCTACTTCTGCCTCCTGCAGGAAAATATTATTGAATATTGATCTTAAATAATTGCCTTGTTGTGAAGGAACCTGTAATGACAGTTTTTTCTCCAAATAAATTAAAAGCAAAGATTGACACATAATAATTTATTGAACATGCACAATTATTTTAAAGACACATGGTATACCAACATGAGTAATATTGTCTCGGTGTTATTTATTGTTTTTCTTTGTTTGTTATACCATGTTTAAAAAAATATTTTCTATAACATTATTTTCTTCTATTCACCACAGACACTTCTAATATTACCAAAATATGAACAATTTTCTATCATCTTCTGAGTGTTTCCTATCAGCTGGACACTAAGTCTAAAATTTCACTTAGTCCTGGCAACAACCCTACGAGGCAGATATTCCTATCACCTTTGCTAGACTAGCAATTGAGCTTTTGTCAAGATCACACAACAGTAAAAAGATAAACGGGGATACGAATCCAAGTCCACTTGACCCCAGCATTTGTATTCTAAACCTCTTGTCAAGCGTCGCCTGCTACGTTCATTGGTATATCAAATAGAAGGTGAAAATAAGTGCTATAATTTTATGGTTATTTCTAGTGTTGAAGGCATAATAAAAAGTTTCTCTTAAATACATCATGTTTTAGGCTATAACTGCTAAGATTTAACTATTCATTAGATAGTTAAGTCCGATATTCTTCAAAGAACTGCTTGTTTTCATGAAAATGGTCTGAATCTAATTATTTGTCTCAAACCTCCGCTGTGCTTTGGTAAAAAATAGAAAATATTAAATGGTCCCAGGAAATGGAAATCATTTATTTTCTCTTGCCTTTTCTTTTCCTTTTTGGTGAGGGAGTGGTAGGGATTAGAGTGTCACGAAGAGAAATCCACTACACACATCCCATTTAGTTTCCCTCAGGAAAAAGTACATTGAAGGGAGGGTGATAACAATTTCCTTAGTCTTTCGCCCCAAAACAATTTTTTTCCACTTATACCACATATGTGTAATTTTACAGGTATTTAAATTTCACTTCCCTCTGGAAAAACAAGTGACAACATTTTGTCATGAAATGTATTCCTTTTCAAAGGGAAAATAGTAAATGAAATGCATGTATTCACCTTCTACCACATGGTAGGAAAATGTATATTTTAGAAAGCTATTGTAATACATTCAGTTCAAGTTCCTTAAATCTATTCATATAAAAATAGAAGAACTGTTGCTCATGGTAACTTAAAACGAGGATTGGGTAAGACCTGGTATCTTGTGACATGAATTGTTTTGCTTCAACCCTGGAAGGACACTGCAAAATTGTTCCATGAAACTGCCTGCCACCTGCTGCTTCCAACACTGAATTTTAATGAGTGTCAATTGCTCTGCAAGTCTCACTATTTTAGAGGTATTGTTTACCATAAAGCCCATTGTGATCTTTCTAAATTGTAGAATACATTGCTTGGGCCCCAGTGAAAATAAATGTATTTCATGAATGCTATTCTTCTTCTACTCTATTTTTTTTCAACTCTGAAGATTGAGAGATGTTCTACATGTAATAATTATTACTGTATCTTATTTCCCAGACATAGTGAAGAGGTCAGAAGCCATACACTCTGAAGTCTTACTATGCATCAAGAGTGTAGTCTCTTAAACAACTGTTCCGTCTCCTCCATTTTTGTTTGTAATTTATGAAGTGTAAAAACTGTTGTGTTGTGTTTCTTTGATGTTTAGACATAGAAAACATAAGTTTCATTAGTTCCCATTAAATAGAATTTACCTATTGGCCTACTAGCATCATTACCAGAAATACTTCATAGGCTTTTCTTTCACAGGAAATATACTAACATTTCTTTCGTAACCATATGGTAGATTGATTTATTAGCCTCAATTCCTCACCTTTCCCTGCACATACACTCTTGCCATTGCCTGATCATAGATGGAGTATACTTCTCTGCCCCTTGATTTGGGGCTTCAACATGTGACTTGCTTTGACCAATAACATGTGAATAGAAGTCACAACGTGCTGGCTATAAGCCTAGGCTTTGTCTTTTGTGTTTCTTCTCACTTTCTTGTTACCTCTGCTATTACCATAGAAAAACTCACTTTGGCTAAACTGCAATCCATGGAGGATGAAAAATACTTGGAATAGAGCTATTCCTGTTGATGCAAAGATCTCAGTAGCCAGCAGAGCTGCCAGCTAAGCACAGCCTAGGTGACCTGACCCTCTTCCATCTTATATACATGGGAGATAAATCAATTCTTCTTGCCCTAAGTCACTGAATTTTGAAACGATTTGCTATGGAACCATAACTAGTCCATACAATATTATCACTTACTGAAACCAAGCTAACAAAGTCTGGGTTCTCCCACGAGTGGAGCCTAATTCAAAGAGTTTTTGCCTTTTGTCGCATTAGCCATTCACTTCAAAATGTGATCTCAGAAAACAGTAATCACAGTGTGAGTTAAAAACGGAGCAAAGAAAAGCCAATAAAAGGATTTATGGAGTTTTTCAACACCATATAGGAACGACTGTTCAATAGTATGGAGACATCTAGAAAGTGTATCAAATGCCTCTCAGGGCTGTCCACCTCAATTAAGCATGGAAGAAGCATCTATCTATCGGCTCTGATACCTTAGTAATAAGGTGACCATATACCCCATTATATGAAACAGGGCAATTATGAGAGTGAAAGGAAAATGTATTAATAATAGTAATACTGAAACAACTGGTATAGCTTAAATCGATTCTGAGCCAATGAGGCTGTGTGGTCACCCCCCATATTGGTCAAAGTTTGTCCTATGGGGTATTAACTCTTCTACACACCTAGAGTACATACATACATGAGTATGAGTCAGCTTTGTGGGAGTACTCAATATCAGAGAAACTGCTGGATGGGAAATGAGAATTGTGAGAAATGGAGCACTGTCAGGTAATATTTATGTTAGGATGAATGAAGCATTAGCTTGAATGTTTGGTCAGGATGAGAATATTTGAAATGATGCAAAAAAACAAGGCAAAAAATATAATTCTTCCTTTGAACCATTCAGATTTACTCATGACCTTCTTTAAGTTCAATCAGTAACAGAGTCAGATTCTGAATTGTGTCAGCCAAATTCCCTGCAATGACTTAAGGGTAATAGATTTAGAGAAAAAAATTCACAAGCCTACTGAATTTGGTTTAAGCCATAATTCATATCCATCATCTCATTTCTTTACTTTCAAATCTAGACTTTCCTCATCCTTCACTACTAATTTTACTTTTCCAGGTTGCTTATCTATTTGAGTAATCCAGATATTCTTCCTTGAAGAGACGGTACCCTTACATACTTTGCCCTAGTGAAACTATATTGCTGTATTTGCCCTTTTACAATTATTACTGTACAATGTATCTTAGGAGATACTTCACTGAATTGCCAGCATTGTGGACATACTCCTTCCAGATGCCACTGTGTAGCAGCAAATTAGGCTTCTTATGGCATTATAGGTTAATTATATCCACTCATATATTAACATTTTTCTTTTTCTTGGGTCCAGTGGAATAAGATAGTTAAAGAGAACAGGTAGAACTCATGGGGATGGGAGGCCAAAATTCTGCAAATGGAAAGATTAATGTTACTATTGCCTGTCATTTCCTGGATCCATCTCTTCCACCCACTATGCACAGAACCATATATATTAAATGCAGGCTTAGTGCATATTTCATATTCTAGAGGACTGAGCATTAACCCTGCAGGGGATGTTCCTGGAACTCTCAACTTAGTTGAATCTTGAACAGTTTATTCCATCATTATTTTTGACTGACTGCCTCTGAGTGATGGGGTACATGACAAAACTGTTGAAAATTCTATTGTCGTTCATTCTTTGCTACAAAATGAGTCCCTTAATCTTAATCATATATATATATATACACACACACACACACACGCACGTATCTCACCATAATGATAGATTAGGCATTCTGTCCTCAGATGATGTTGCTGGCAGAGAAAAAAAGTAATCTATATCTTGAGTAGTTTTCAGTACTGATAAGAATAAATCATTGTTTCCTTCAGGGTAGATAATGTCTATTATAATCGTCTTGCCATCAAGAGTGTGGCTGGACTCCTTGAGGAATGATGTCATATTAAGTAGTCATGATTGGTCTCTGTTGCCAGTGGACTAGGCAATCGGCAGAGGCAGTGGCTCATCTCCTCAAGTTGGAGGGAGCCCATGCTGTTGAATCCATGCATCACTACTATTCCTGAGGCCATGGACACTCAATTCATGGACTCATTGCACTAGCACTCCTGTGGCCAAGGAAAGAAAACTGACATTCACCAAGCAGGCTGTTCTCCATTGGTCAACGGCTTGGTGGTTGACCGTCTCCTTGAAGTGGGTGTCCTCTGGTGAACACTAACATGAGACATGAAGAAATGAACAAATACTTACTCCCAAAAGTCCATCATCATCAAGATTTGCTCCTTGTTTTTAACTTCCATTCTTGTCCTTACCAGACTCTTTACTAACCAGACAAACCATTCACTGCTGGTCAAGAGTTAATGTGTATTCATAACTCTGGTCACTTTTCCATGCCTACAAAGAGAACATTGAATGCACTGCTCACAGCTCTACCTTCCAGAAAGATTTCTATTTACCACTTTGTTTAGAGCCACTTCTGAGATGAAAAACAATGAGACATCAGCCCACTTTTGGCTCACAGAAACATCTCACACCAAGTGAATTGTTATATAGGCTTGAAGTATTTTTTTCCCTCTTCAGTTAGTCAGTATTTATAGGTACAATAGATATTGGCTCAAAAATCCAAAAGCCCACCAAGTGATAGGTCTCGTCCTTAATAATAAGAATTATAAGATGAAATAAAGTGTTTTTTTACTTAGAAGGGATGTCTTAGGATGCCATAGATATTTGGAAATCCAAAGATATTTTTAATGTAACATTTCCAGAGCTTTTGTGGATTTATGTCCCACCATATGGCATGTTTGCCTTGATAGGACATCTGAATTACTTGTCTTTCTTGCTGACCAGGTCAATTAGGATAATCTTCAGTATTGTGCAACAGAGTAATATTCTGCATAATTCAAAGATAATCAAGGTGCCCTGCACTATAATATGAAAACAAGGTAGGAGAATGTAAATAGCCCTGTAACAAGATGCTGAAAATGTACTACTGTCATTCACATGAAAAGAAAATCTGCTTTTGTTCTCTTTTTCTGATGTGAGTTGTGAAAAACACAATCATCAGACCAATAATTACATTCTAAGTTCCAAAGGCTGTGTTGACATGTTCTAGCAAAGAGAACACAGCTAGCATAGCAGTTACATTTGGGGCCACAACTTTAAATGTACATGTAGTTCACCAACTGCCCAATCCACTTGGTGTTGTTACTGTTTCTATTGTTGCAGCTCAATTAAACAGAGATATAATGGAGTACTAACATTACAATTTTTAAATCTTTGATGGTGGTGCTAATTGGCACATTTTCTCATGGGATGTGTTATTTCTTAAGATTTCATGTTTTTGCCTGGGTGTAGGGAAAGGAAAAGATATTTAGGAATCTTTCAGTTGGCTTTTCTATCATAGCAACTCTTATTTTATATGGCAGGAAGCCAGTTTGAAGGTTTTGCTGGCTGACAATTAGGCATATCTATCCAATTTTATATTAAGGAATTGGGGAAATAACCAAATAATTGGTCCATATATACTTCTGCACACACAGACTTGGGTCAGTCTTTTTTTTTCAATCTGGATTCCGAAGTCCACATTAACTAGAGGACTATGGTAGCTTGACAGGTACTCAGGTGTCAGTTCAGACTTATATCCAACAATTCTCAAAAATTCCCCCAATTCCGGATATTCCTCCTGCCAGAGTACAAGTATGGTAGCAAATGGCCACAGTTCTCTTTAAGGAAGCATCAGAGGCATTTTTACTATGTACAATTGTTGTGTCATTACAGGTTCTTCCTGGTCCACTTTGAATCAAGGATCCCTGGGTTAGAACAGACATATGGAAATTTACAACTTGAAAACACAGTGGATTTTTCATTGTGATCTTTGACATCAGCCTTCTGCTCCTTAGCTGTCTTTTAAACTATTGTTTTTAATATCACAAGTCCAGTAACCCCTTAGTAAACTGGCAATGTTTTACATCCAAAGGAACATCATAATCTATTAGTCGTCACTGACTCCTACAGTAAAGGCATTTTGTTGTCACTCAGGCCTTACTGCCAATTATGTTTATAGTCTTTACCTTGCCCTTAAAAATAAACTTTGAAAGATGCCACTGCCGTTCTGGAATTTCACCTCTCCTATTAATACGAGGGAGCCCTGTTCTGTTACATCCAGTGATGCTGAATCTCGTCTACAGAGGACAGCCACCACCAAAGAGACCGTTGCTCCCCTCGCCAGGGCAAGCTTTGCTGTCTTCTTGAAGGGATTCTCCTTTAAGCCTTCCAAGGAATCATGGTAAGGGGGGTAGGTTTCCCTGAAAATTGATTTTAACCTCCTCATTTTAAGTCTTCTGAAACTTTCTTCAACACAATGGTGAAGCCGTTTTGCTGCCTAACTTCATTTACTAGGGATTGTCGTGTCCAAGTTTCCGGGAACTCTCACCAAGAGTACTAAAGACTGATTCCTGTCCTTCTCAGAATATCAAATAGGGAGTCACAGTTGAGTTCTCCCACGACAACTTATCCTTCCCTTACAGTCTACATATCCTGGGTCTTAGCCTTGGTTTCCTTCAAAGCAGAACCAGAGATAGTGGCTTCCATCTGGGTGGTTAAATCCAGAATATGAACCCAAGAAGAACAGATGAGGGATGGGGGAGACAAGAAAGAAGAGTCAACACAAGGACACGTCGTTGGGTTGTCTATTCTATTGCTGTGATGACTTGTCACTCTGTCCCATTGGACCACTTGAAACTGAAGTAAGTCTGAGAATCACCTTTCCCCCAGCTTCTGACTCCTTTTTTGTTAGATTTGTCCCAGAAGGCCATTAATTCCTTCACACTTCTGTTCTGTGTATATGTGTATGTTGAACAGATAGTCATGGGGATTTCACAGCTGTGACGACACAGAAGCCCTGAAGCAGAAAACAAAGGGCACAATGCAGGATTGGAGGCAAATGTTGTCCGATGGCACTTGTGTGAATCTGGTCAAAGACTGCACAGAATCAGCTGACACAAAAGAGGAGGCAGAAAGGTTTGGAAGAGATACTAAAGAACTATTAATAAGTGTTCTGAGAAACAAAGAAATGGAAATAAAACGGTTGCAGTTTTTATTATTTAGTTATATTTTTAAAATAGGTGATTTTGGCACTTTTGAATGTGGAAGATAAGCAAAGATTTGCTTTGTGTTTTACCAGTGATTGCATTCTGCCCCTCCTTATGCTGAGCTATACTTCCCAGATGCAAGTACTTCTAAGTTTATGGGATTTGAGTTATTTCAAATTTTGTATTAAAAATGCTATGTTTAGATTACAAATACTTATTTGTAGTCCTATTTGCTTAAATAACTTTAGACAGCATCTTCTGGCTTCCACTAGCACAAGGATTTATCAGCTAACTTTTCTTCCTACATCTTGAGCTTTATTATTTTTATCCTGTTTTTACCTTTAACTCTGCAAATACTACACTTAAATATCTTACTGTTTCATCACATTTAGAAACTATTTCTACACACTCCACTATGTAAAAAAAAAAAATTAGTATTCCTACCCTTCCTTTCAACTGTCTCCACCAGCCTCTAGTTTCCTTTACATTTGTCAGTTGTGATAGCATTGTTTTTGGTCCAGTAAACATAATTAAGACTTCTGTGGGTTTTCTACCAATTGATTTGAAATACTGAAAACCATTAGCAACATTTAAACTATTTTGGATTCACTTTTCTTTCCTGTGGTTTCAGTGTCCACTACTTCTAAGACATTTAATAAAAACGATTTCTTGAGTCATGTCCAGATACATTGTTTATTTTTTGAACTCATCAGTTGCTTAGGGTCATAGTACATTTTATTTTACTTTTTATTTGAAACTTGGATGCCCTATGAGTATTTTTATGATTTTCTCATTGGTTTTATATTTTTCTTGTCCAGAGAAGGAAAATATTTTTTCAAATATTAATTATCATTTTCCTGTTTATTATTCATCATTACTTTTAATGGACTCCATTTCATTTTCTGAAGACATTCAACTTAGATCCTCTTCGAATTTCCTTTTCTAAACTGGCCCCTTTTGGGGCATCATCCTGAGGCTTATTTTCATTGCACTTCTAAGTTATTGCGATTGTTTCTTGTACCTCATATCTTCCTTTCTCTTGGTTTTCACTCTAATTGTTTTTCTGGCACATACCTGCAAATATCCCATGAGTCCTCTTGTCTGAAAAATATTTATTTTGGCATTGGTTATTTGACTGAAATAGGATTTATAGTCAAAATAATTTCCTGACAAACTTTGAAAGCATTATTTTCTAGAGACTAGTTTTACTTATGTGATATATGATGCCAGCCTGATTCTCAATATTTTGTAGATTTTTTTTTTCTGGAAGTTTTAGCACATTCTGTTGGTGTTTTGAGATCTTATGATGGTAGGTTTAGGTGTGTTATTTTTAAAAATTCCTCTCATCAGTTTAGATTCTCTGTGTTCCTAGACACATTTGTGTCTTTCAAGTGCTGGTAATTTTTTTTTTTTATGACACCTTCCCCCACTCTTAGTCAGTTTTTTGTTTCTAAAAATTGTAATACATTTGTGTTTAATTCATTGGATTGATCTGATGAAATTTATTATATCTTTTCTTACTCTCTATTTCTCCTTGACTATTTTTTACCTTAATTAAGGGATATTTTTTCAAATTTATCTCCAAGTTATTCCACTCAGTGTTTTTGTGTTTATCTGTACACATTTAATTGTATTTAAATTTTTTTCAATTTCAGACATTTTTCTTTTATAGTGTAGTTCAAAATTTGACTCAGTTGATAAAGAATCTTTTCCTTCTGATATCAAATATGCTGTGTCTTCTCCAGCTCTCTGACGCTACCTTAGTATCCAATAATTCAATTCCGTTCTGACACTGTGTTTAGATAGCACAGACCCACAGGTTAAGGTCTCAGTCTCACAAGATTGCTCCCACTTAAGATGCCAGTAACCAATTCCCATTGGGTCCTGACCCACAGGCTATAAATTTGGGGGTTCCCATGATATCTTCTCAGATTCCATAATTTTCTAGAAGGATTCACAGAACTCAGGATAGCACCTTCCTTATAGTTACCTGTTTATTGTAAAAAATAAACTACTGGAACAAACAAATGGAACAATGTTCATTAAAGTGATAGTTAAATCTGCAAATGGAAGAACTATAGCTTTAACTATAAATGTCTATGTGATTATATGGTAAGAACACAACTTTAAAATACTCTACAGAATTAATCCTCATTTATTTGGTAGAAACATTATTACCAAAAAATGTATTTGAAATCTGAATGCTCCTAAAAGCCACGGCTATTCTTATTATCTTAGGTTGAGTGGAGTCATTTAAAGAAATTAAACATATGTTAAAAGAATTTACTCTGAAGGAAAAATACAAATTACTTCAGGGTGGTTATTTAACTTAGTAGTTCTCACTGTTGCAATTTATTAGATAATTATTCAATTGCAACTTTCTCTATTAGAATGCTATTTATTTAATGATAAAATCTGACATTTTCAAATCCACCTATTATCACACCAAAAATTCCTAAAATCAAGTGAAAATCATCGATTACAGGTGAACAAACTGATTATGAAAACTAGAGTTCAAGAAACATATTTTATTCCCCCCATATAGTGCCAAATAAATACAAAGTAATTATTCTGAATTGATCATTCATTCATTCACTCATTCATTTATTCATTCAATGAGCATTTTTCTAGCTATTTATCATGACATAGATTTCAAAGGGTAAAGAGACAAAGAGCTTTTATTTATATATTTGTTTGCTTTACCCCAAGAGCTCACATTTAATATTTAATAATTTGCATGCCTACAAAATAGGCATTGTGAATTCTGTTTAAGACAATATTTCCTTTTCTGTTGGCTGCCACGATGTCAACGTGCCTCTCTGAGGCTACTCCACGGAGGCTTCCCTGACAAGCCCCTTCCAGGTACCTTTACTGAATACTTAAACACTGAGTGTGTTCCAGAGCTATGTTCCGTGCTCACACTTTTGTACTTGATTCTCCTTTGGACCCACATAGGCCTACACTACAAAAACAATGTCTTGTGAAGTAGAAATGCAGTAAACTATTTTTTTTTGCATGTATCTGAGATCTCTTGACCATTTTCTTTCTGTCATGCAGCAACAGATTTGAACATTTTTAGTCCTACAATGATGTCACAGACCAAGGAAATAAAAGGCACACATCAATATTTGGAGCTTATCTGTAATGGGATTGCAAGCTCTTTAACAAGACGACTCACTGTCGGGTCTGATAGGAGATAATTGGACACTTTTGGGGGAAAAACAGGAGAAAGGTTAAACTCTGAAGCTATGTAAGTAGGCTATATTTTTCAGGATAGTTTCTAATTAATAGCCATGCATAAATTATAAATCATCATGCAAGTGTACAATATTTTTATAGAAGCTGTGCAGCTAGTCAATCCTCAGTTTATTTACAGCATGTATTTTTGACAGCTTTTAAACAATTTTAACACTTTATTTACTAGAACACACTTGGTTTTTAAGCTCCAGATTGGTTTATTTTTATTTTTATTTTATTTGTTCTTAGTTGTGTTGGTTGTTGCTTCTGCAACTTGGCAGAATCTAGTATCAGATAAGTGGATCACTTCTAAAATTGACTTCCTTAAGTAGAGAGGAACCAAGAAAAAGAAAGTAAAGAACAAAAATGTCAGTGGATTTTCAATGTTGTACTTCACAAATCTGTAAGTGGTCACTAAAATGATTTGCTTTTAGGATGTTGAAGTGTAGAGAGGTCTATCAAGACATATATATTTCAATAAACTGAGAGTCCTGAGTATCACCAAATGGCTAATACCATGAATCAAACGTCATTCAGCGTTCATTCAATTATCACTAACTGAATTTGACATATGTCAGGCACTGGGTTAGGTACTGGGGATGTAGGGATATTAACTTAGTTCAAGCTCCCTAGAAGAGAGTATGAGACGAGAATTCTTTTTTCCAGTAATGTACTGGGCAAGTGCTCTCTGGACAAGGGGAGTAACAAAAAAAGCAGGATAAGGCAGGGGGAAAAAGCTAAGTAGCTATAACCTAACTTCAACCTGTCCAGTGGGAAGCTCTGGAGTATGGATTGTGCCACAAAGTTGATGCCATTTTATGGCAAGGAAAACAGTCAGTCTTGGCTCTGGGCTTTGGAATAGGGTAGGTAGAGAGCAGCATACCTTCCCAGCCATAAGGGCTCTGGCTTGGCCGAGAAAAGACAATCACTGAGATAATACTCACAGCAGTTGATGGACAAGTGCAGATCTAGAAAAGATCTGTGCCAATCAACAACAACAGCCACTACACAGGCTAAAGATCAGTTTTCCATACAACAGCAGAAGACTTTTGCTCTAAGTACATAGAGTGATAATTCAGTAATATGAGATTATTGTATGGGGGAGCTTACTAAGAATCACTAATAAAAGTAAGTACATAAATATATGTATCTTTTTTAAAGTATTAAGGTATCTTTAATATTTCTCAGAGATTCTTTTAAAAAAACTTTTTTGGATTCTCATTAAGGGATTAAACCTTTGACACTTACAATGGTCTTGATTGTTTCACCATCTAAATTGTGTATTCCTTATCTAGGCATAGCACAGCTTTGAAAATTTAAGCCTTCTCTACACGAAAAGAAAAGCCAAACACAAAAGTATATGCACAAATATACATTTACTCTATCTTAAAATAAGCTAGTAAAGATCTACATTTTACATACTTCTTCTCTACTTATTTGAATTATCTGTATTCGCTTGATAATTTGGTAAACACAATGGAACTCTAAAACTGCAATATATTTTAATGAACAAATTATAAAGAGTTTTTCCTCTCACATCACTTTCCATACTTCTTCATGCCTGGTTAGCACACTGTTGATTCTGCTATGAAATTGCATCACATTTTACTTTGATGTGTCAGTACCATTGAGACTGTCAGCTCCTAAAAGCAAAAGTTCTGATTCTTCATATTTTCTCCATGGAGTAGTGCCTTCAATCTAGGAGGTATTCAGTAAATGTGTGTTGAATTAGTTAATAGATTGTGGAGTCACATTTTTTGAGGCAGTCATGTTCTAAAGTCAGTAAGGAAAACAACAATTCCATAAAATTAAAATAATCCTTGAAAAGCTTATAAAACTCCCATTAAGTAATATATAAAGCTTTGTGTATTTGTGTGTGTGTGTGTGTGTGTGTGTGTATCAGCTCCTCTAATTCTGTATTAGTAATATTTCTTTATTGTCCTCAATTTTCTTCAATTTCTTCCTTGAGAATAGTGATAATTTTATCACTATCTACTTGAGGCTCACTTAAACAGTGAATTTTAATTCTTTCTAATGATCAGGAAACCCTGAAATAAACTTTATACATACTTCCATAGATTTTGATATCTTGCATTGATTGTTTTCTGTGTGATTGCATCAAATGTCTGCTTAACATGAGTAACAAAAGGGGAGTGTACCCTAAATAGGGGCACACCCTATGCATAAATCTAAATTTATTTAAGTATATCAATTTTGCATTTTTACTGTATGTATTACTTACTAAGTGAATATAATTAACCCATAGACTTAAACAAAATTTTAAAAAGAAAAAACTGTCTTGTTGGTTTTATTTAACCGTCTAAATTCCCTCATATCTTCGCTTCTTTCATATGTGCCCAGCAAATAGATAAGTATTGAGTAAGAGATTTCTTTTTGGACTGGACCCATACATTGCAATCACCAGCAATATCCACAGCATAGTAGTCCAACCGGCGCATACCTATTCTCTTCTTAACAATGACTTGCTTTTCTCCATTTGGGCTGTCACACGGCTGTGTTTACAGGATTGCCTCCAGCAGCTAATTATTGTAAACAACATAATGCTATATGGTACTGATGAGAGTAAATATGATAATGACCATGCATACTCATCATAGCTTCATCTTTGGAAAACTATTTCTGAAAGTAAGCAATTGATGATAGTTGGAATACAAAGAGAGGGAGGGGGGAAGAATTTGATTGCTAGGTTTAGAGATTTCAATTTGCTGAAAAAGTAAATCTCTAACATAATGACATGCAAGAATGTGGAAGAAAAGGCTCCATCACCGCTTGGACAGCTGTTTACATTTTCTTCCATCTGGAGTGCAAGTGAAAAGAATAAAATTTTGTTTGATTGTAACGACCCAGGTCAGGAAATTAGAAATGCAACAAAATTTTCCCAAACCAGTATTATCCACAAACTGATTTCCCCTAAGCCAATACAAATTTATTTCCTCCCCAAAGCAATCAGCATTCTGGACACTGGATAAGAGAGATTTTCTAGCAGTTGTTTCTCCCTTCTCTCCACTTTTATTTTCATTCATTGTTTTCATCCAATGTACCATTTCAACAAGTCTCTTCATGAGGTAGGGCCAACCATGGGGGGAAAGCAATGTAAGTTTACGAGAATGTTCATAGATCTTCTTTGTCTAATCACACATAATGATATAGATGTTGACTTTTGATCAGTAAATTAAAATTATAGTAGTAGAGAAATGTAAATACACAAAGAGGAGCTGCTCTATGGTGAAATCAACTTTACTAAAATTCAGGAAACAAGTTGAGGCTTCTCTAAAGCTCCTTCATGCTAACCATGAAGACACTAACACTAAAAACTACCTATCATTAATTACAAATGAACAAACATACAGAATAAGGAGTTTAACCTCTGGGTGAGCTGAAATGTTGACCAGGAGGATTTCGTTAATAAACAAAAATGGCAATGCATCTCACTGAGGAATGAGGTATCTCTATGATACTTCCATATTATTCTACAAATGTCTCAGGGTATTTCAATACACCTTACCCTCGTCTCATTTCATACTGCTATAAAATGAATTTAATATTGTTTGAAAACTATACAATTCTAAATATATAAGAAGTTTTTGCAGCTGGGTGCGGTGGCTCAAGCCTGTCATCCCAGCACTTTGGGAGGCCGAGGCGGGCAGATCATGAGGTCAGGAGATCGAGACCATCCTGGCTAACACCATGAAACCCCGTCTCTACCAAAAATACAAAAAATTAGCCGGGCGTGGTGGCGGGCACCTGTAGTCCCAGCTACTTGGGAGGCTGAGGCAGGAGAATTGCTTGAACCCGGGGGGTGGAGGTTGCAGTGAGCTGAGATCTCACGACTGTACTCCAGTCTGGGTGACAGACTCAGTCTCAAAACACACACACACACACACACACACACACAAAACAAACAAACAAACAAAAAAGTTTTTACTTACTTTTGCAACAGAAAATATAAATCTATAATGCATTTTGGTTTTTGACAGTCTCTGTTCAATTCATTTATTGTATCAGCCATTGTCAGCCGTCTTCCTTCATGTGATTTTCTGAACACCTGGGCATTTTTAGACTTGTATTAGTTTTTTTTAATTGCTGCTATAACAAATTACCACAAGCTTAATGGGAAAACTAATACAAATTTATTACCCTACCGATCTGGTGATCAGAAGTACAAAATCTAGGTGCTGGCCAAGCTACATTCCACTGGAGGCTTAGAGGGAGAGTTCACGTTCTTGCCTTTTCCAGCTTCCTCCATTCCCTGGCTCTCGGGCCCTTTCTTGCATCACACCAACCTCTTGCTTCTAAAGTTACACCTCCTATTACTAAGTCTCATCTTCCCATCACCTTCTTATAAAAATCCTAATGCTTGGTTACATTGGGTTCACCCAGATAGTTTAGGATAATCTCATCTCAAGATCTTTTACTTAATTACATCTGCAAAGTCCCTTTTATTGCACAAATTGACATATTGACAGGTTCTGAAAATCAGGTCAGGGATATTTTTGGGGCTCATTATTCAGTTTACTATAAAATCTAATAGCTTAAATATGAATTGATTCTCTTCTATATCATACAGTTTTGTGTACATATTACTTTAGTCTTTGCTCATTACTCATCTTCCATTTTTGCTATGTTTAACAATTTTATATAATTTTTTTATATTGCAATAATAAAAATCTCTTTCAGGTTTGCCAGTCCATCTTATCAAATTTTCTTTTTAAATTATTTTTCTCATACAAAATTAATAAATCATTTTATATTGCTTTTCACAGATAATAAATGTGTTATATATATGTAGATTTATCATTTATCTTTAAAAAATAATTTTTGTCTGGGAACTATTTTTTTATATTTGATGACCAATTTAGTTAGGAGAAAAATTAAACTGCCACTTGATGTGTACCTGCTATGAGCTAGAAATTATGGAGCTACCTTGACAAATTTGTCCTGGAATTTAGGACAAAATTCTAAAGGTAGATATTATGCCTATTTTAAGAATGACAAAACTGAGACTCAGAGTAGACTCATGAATTCTCCAGAGGTGTGCAGCTTATCGATTACGGATTTACTCTTTGAATCTATACCCTGGTCAAAGATAGACTCCTGTCAGAAAAAAAAATATGGGTGAATTTACTCTGGAGATTGTATCACTGATATACTTTTAAATACTGATTATTAAAAAATTATTGTATATATTCTAGTCTAGCTTTTGGATTCTATTACAAATAAATGCTCCCCCCACCATATCTGAGTTTATTAAATAGCAATGCAATGAATGGTTTGAAGTGAAGTTCAAATTTCCATGGGCACTTAAGGAGGTTATCTTCTCTTTTTCTTGGATCTCCTAAAAGATTTTCTTCCTATATTATTTCTCTAAGAGGTTGTCCCTGACTCTCTGGACAAAGCTAGTTTTGCTGCTTCTGTGCAGTTTCATGGCCCTCCCCTTCATCAGCTGTCCAATGAGCAGACTGAGTTTGACTCATCATCTTCACCTCTATACTGTAAACTTAGGGAAGGACCTTGCCTATGTGTTTTAAAAACTGAATAGCCATAACGGAAGATACAGGTGCTAGAGTGCCTCTCCTAGGTACTAAAATCTCACAGCTACTAGATACATAATTGTTGCTGGAAGGGATCAATGAATAAGTGAATAAAGTGTGCGTTTTGCAGAAATTTTGAAAATAATTGTTAGGGATTTGTGTTGGATTATATTTAATATTGTTATTCTATTTTTTTCTTGTGATTTTCAATATGTATTTGACATATCCATGAGGCAATACTGCATTAGATGTAAGCCTGTTCAGTTGTGTTAACACCCCTGAAAACTTAGACTGATAAGAAAAACAAAAAGTCTTAATTTTGGCAGCTTTTCACATAAGAATGATTACCTCAATATAAGATTAAGGTACCGTTCTTCTCAGAAGAATGATAGCAGTGTAGAGAGAAAAAAGCACAATATTGGAACCTGTTTAATAGACACAATTCTTAGTAAAGCCTGTACTTCAACTATTGTATTTACTCAGCCAATTGAAGTCATTTCTGTTAGAAAATTAGCAGATTTTTTTAAGATGGCTAATTGATTAACTAATTTTATATTTTTAATTTTTCAATTAATATTTATGTGTTTCCCAATGCAGAAAACGGGTCAAACTATCTGTAAATGTAGCATGATTTAAAAATTTATGGGAAACTTCCCACATTGTCTTTTATAAACCAATAAATTCTTTTTCTAAAGCAAACATTTGGCCCAGATTAATATCTTTATAAATTTATGTTTTCATATATATATATAGAACTTGCTTAAGGCAAGGTACACCTACATAGGTAAAAATCATTTTAATCTTACATTTTCTTAAGAAAAAAGAAAAATAGCTAAAAGGCATTTCTCAAGGGTTGTAAGATTATAGATTATTCATAATTGAGCTACTGCAATGCAAACATAAGTTATTTCTTTTTCTCCTAGAGAAGAGAAGTTTGAGTCTTCTTTCACTTGGCAAAATCCATTTATCAGACGAGAATTAGAATTAAACGTGGTAAGAAACTGTGCCCACAAGTTTTTATATGACAAAATCTCAGGATGCTCAAAATGAAATTTCAGTATATTCATTGTTACATTTCCTTTATCAGGTTTTTATTTAAGGAGCTGAGTTACGTTTTTATCTGAATTTGTGCTCAACCCAAAAACTAACCCAAGGTTTCTCAACTTTGGCACTATTGACATTTGGGTGGTGGAGGAGGGTCCCTGGCCTCCACCCACTAGGTTACAGGTATGATAATTAAACATGTGATCAGACATTGCCAGATGTCCCCTGGGGAGACTGGGGCAAATTCACCCCAAGTGGACAACCGCAAACCTAGGCAAATGTAAGAACCAAATAGAGTCAGTGCTGTGTTTGTTAAACACAGAGACCTACTCTCTGATATTTCTGGACAGTACAGCAAGAAGCACTTCATTCAGTAATGGTAAGAGTCACTGTGTACATTCTAAACTGAGGATTTTGTACCCGACTTTGAAAACCCAAGAGATACATTACACTTTAGAAACTGGGCAGAGGATATGTACTGACACGCCCTACAAAAAGAACTCATTTATTTGATTATTTCTACTGTTGAGATTTATGACATTCGAGTCAAAACTTCCCCTGTACACCAGAATCCATAGTTATGACAGCTTGCCTAGTTACCCAAGTGAAAGCATGGAGTGAAGTCAGCCATTCTGACCCTACAGTACAGTTTCCGGCTTTTCTCAACAAATTCCAAAGGTTGCTCAACTGAACCTGGTGGAAATATGATTCAGAAACTTGTACAGCATGTACACAACAACACTAGATGCACACTAAAATTTTGAATAAAAGGAATGTAATAAACACTCGTCTCCATTAGGGCATTACATACCTACACACAACACATTTTAAATGTTTTTCTCCCTCTGATTCTATTAAATCAAGTTATTTTGTTTTGTTCTAGTGTCCTCTCTGAATTGAAGAAATTTTTTTTTTTTTTCTTGAGAATCTGGTTCTTCCATTTATACTTTCCCTGAAATGCTCACAAACATATCGGCCTTTTCTAATTTATTTGTCTCCTAGGTGAAGAGCTGTCTATTTTTCACTAATTATTTTCACCAAAAGGGAAGTTTCCGAAAGAACCAACACTCTCAATCTTCTGGATTTTATTTTGTTATGCTTTGTTTACAAGTAAATAGGGAGATGGGGGATAATGTTCATCTAAGGTATTTCAAGTAGGAAGTCAGGAACCATTATTCCCTGATTCTTGTTCCCTCAAGATAAGGCAGTGAGCATGTGCACAGAGCATCAGCTGAAGTTACCAGAAGTAAAGATCCTACACTTTTTAAACCAATTGGATAAAATATAGAGATAGTCACCCTGGATTATGGGTTTTCAGGCTGATTCTTCAAGTTTAGCTAGTTCCCTTAATTACATAAAGCAAAACGTTTCTGTAATTTCTTTATGGTAGCCCGATAGGTGCATTTGTTGGGAAAAGGAAGAATTAGGCCAAAATTCTGCCAAAATACTTCAAAGGGCAAATCAATTTCAAACAAAAGAATTGGCAGTATTCCAGTCACCTTAAATCTCTAGTATTTTGACTATGAAGGTATACAGTATCTTTTTTTTTTTTTTTCTTGAAGACTGACAACATTCTTAATACTCAATCGGGATTTTTTGAGGCATCTGTTTTCTAGTAGGTGTTGCTTAACAAATTGGTTCAAACTCTGACATGTCTTCATCCTTAAGTCATGTGAGTGGTCTATATTGATCCTTTGAACATTATGCATGGCAGTTATCTTACATGGTGAGGTTATCTTATAAAGCACAGTGTATATCCAATATTATAAAAGAGATTCAGTCTACCCAATGATGCAAATTCAAATATTATGTCAATGAAAATAATCAATGGCTTGAATGCATCAACTCATTTATTTCTCATAGCAACTAAATGAGTCTTACTAACCCCATTACATAGATGAGGAAACAGAGTCCTATAGATACGTCCATAAGTTGCACATTACATGGAAGCTAGTCTTGGTTCACACAGCTTCAATATGCAGGTCCAAAACTCTGAAATATGATTTTTCTGAATTTAGAATCCATACACTTTAGATTTTGTTTTTTCATTTTAATTTTTATTTTCAGTTCAGGGGAACATGTTCAGGTTTGTTATATAGGTAAACTTGTGTCATGGGGGTTTGTTGTACAGATTATTTCATCATGCAGGTATTAAGCCTAGTACCCATTCGTTATTTTTCCTGATGCTCTCCCTCCTCCCAACCTCCAATGTCCAATAGGTGCCAGTATGTATTGCTCCACACCATGTATCAATGTGTTCTCATCATTTAGCTCCTACTTATAAGTGAGAACATGCAGTATTTGGTTCTCTTTCTGTGTTAATTTGCTAAGGGTAATGCTTCCAGCTCCATCCATGTTCCTGCAAAGGACATGATGCCCTTCTTTTTATGGCTACATAGTATTCCATGGTGTATACATACCACATTTTCTTTATCCAGTCTACCTTGATGGGCACTTAAGTTGATTCCATGTCTTTGCTATTGTGGATAGAGCTGCAATGAACATACGTGTGCATGTGTCTTTATAATAGAATAAGTTAGATTTTTTGGGGGTATATATCCAGTAAGGAGATTGCAAGGTTGAATGGTATTTCTGTTTTTAGGTTTTTGAGGAATCATCACACTGTCTTCCACAATGGTTGAACTAATTTACAATCCCACCAACAGTGTATAAGTGTTCCTTTTTCTCTGCAACCTTACCAGCATCTGTTATTTTTTGACTTTTTATTAATAGCCATTCCTACTGGTGTGAAATTGTATTTCACTGTGGTTTTGATTTGCATTTCTCTATCTTTAATCCACCTTGAGTTAATTTTTGTATATGGTATAAGGAAATGGTCAGTTTCAATCTTGCACATATGGCTAGCCAGATATCCTAGCACCATTTATTGAAATGAGAATCCTTCCTCCATTGCTTGTTTTTGATAGCTTTGTCGAAGATCAGATATTGTAGGTGTGTGGCCTTATTTCTGTGTTCTCTCTTCTGTTCCATTGGTCTATGTGTTTGTTTTTGTACCAGTACCATGCTGTTTGGTTACTATAGTTTGAAGTCGGGTACTGTGACGCCTCCAGCTTTGTTCTTTTGTTTAGGGTTGCCTTGGCTATTTGGACATTTTGTTGTTATTTTTCCACATGAATTTTAAAATAGTTTTTTCTAGTTCTTTGAAAAATCTCAATGGTAATTTAATAGGAATAGCATTGAATCTATAAATTGCTTTGGGCAGTATGGCCATTTTAACAATATTGATTCTTCCTCTCTGTAAGCATGGCTATTATTTACTTGAATAAAAAAATGTTTAGAATTCATAGACAAGAGCCTAATTTCCATTATATACAAAGAGATACTAAAATTCAAAAATAAAATATATATGTGATATATGTACAGTATTACTTATTGCAGCATTGCTTGGAATAGCCAAAAAAGTTGGAAATACATGCTCATCAGAAAGGACTGGTTACATACATTATATGCATAGCTATAATATATTAGGTATCCATTTTAAAATGAGATTGTTTATTTTAAATTGATACAAATATATGCTCTAAGATATATTGTAAAGGCATAAAAAATAGAGCCCAGCCAGGCACTGTGGAAGGTGCTTATAGTCCCTGATACTTGGGAGTCTGGGGCAGGAGGATAGTTTGAGCCCTGGAGCTCTGGGCTGTAGTTTACTATGCTAATTGGGTTATCCACAGTAAGTTTGGTATCAATATAGTGACCTCTTGAAGTGGGGGACCACCAGGTGGCCTAGGGGTGTGAATTAGCCCAGGTCAGAAGTGGAGCAGGTCCAAACACCCAGGCTGATCAGTAGTGGGATCAAGCCTGTGAATAGCCACTGCATTTCATCTGGGCAACACAGTGAGTCTGTGTCTCTTGAATATATATATATATTTTATGTATACTTATGTATCTTTAGAACGATAACCTATAAGAAATTTATAGTAGTGTTTGCCTACACTAGCATATAGGGAGCTAACAGATAAAGATGAGAGAAAAATTTTTATTGTTAAAAGTGAATTAATTATATACTCAAAATTTAAATTAATTTCTTTTGAAAACAGAATATGTTGTAGAAGCCATTATGGGGAAGCTTCCAACAAAGCATCATGAGGAGTTTAATAGAAAGTTAGAAAATAACTGATTTGGCAGGAAAGAGAATCAGTTCAGTTTGAGACATACTGAATGAGTTTAGTGTTGGAATAATTGAATTTGTCATACTAGGGTATATGTAGATAGAGTTGGCAATGTGGGTTTGGAATTTTTGAGACTGTTTAGCTCCACATGGTTTCAAACCTACAGCACTAAGCTACCTCCATCCCATATGCATGCCAAGACTTGTTTTCAGTACCTACTGTAGTTTAAGCCCCAAACACTGACTTCTATTTTCTAAACTGGAGATCACTGGAGTTGAGGACACTAAATCATTGTGTGAGGTTCATGTTGAAGTTAAGAGATATTAATGAAGACCACAAGCCAAGTGTGATGTTACACTATATAATTTTCCCTTATATTTTTTCACTACTATGTTTCATACCAGTTGTGGACATTGACTGTATTTGCTTATTTTAATAGTTTTTAACAGTTCAGCTGGAAATAAGACAATGATATTTCATGTGGTGAGCCATCTCTCTCTATTTTCATTCTCTTTCCGGAGGGACCGACCTATATCCCTGGAACTTATATACCAGACACAGGACTGATCTATGTCCCTGGAACCTATATCCCAGACACAAACAGAGACCTATGATGAGAGCCAGTCCAGTTCATCTCTGTGCCCATAGAGAGAGCAGCTGAGTTTAAAGAATGATTCTCAAATCTGGGACATTTTTATGTCTATTCAAATAGGGATGATTGCTCTTCTACCAGGGCCACTTGCTAAGATACAAGAGTGTAAGCCTAGAAATTTTGGAGTCAACTACATAGAGTGAGTGAGCTATTGGAGAATGAAGTCAACAACCAAGAAAGCAGAAGTGTGTGTAAGTCTGTGTGGGTGTGCCAATGCACATATGTGTCTGAAAGAGAATAAATCCAGATTACCTTATTTGAATTCCTAAATCAAATCCAAACTACTTATGAAACATCATTTCCTGAACTAAAAAACTCTATCTGTCCGTCCATCTATCGATCTATTGTCTATCTCTTCAACCAGTTTCAGTTGAGGTTTTATTACATAAAAGAGATCTGATTTATACAACATTACACTTGCCAATATAGTAGGCATAATTAGAAACTCCTCCATGATTCAAATTCTTTCTCTATTTAAGTTAAGACCCAATTCCATAAAATTTGTGAACATTGAATATATAGTTCTTTGCCAAGCAATTCAAATAGGCTCAACTGTTCTTATAGCTCTTTATCTCAATATACTTCAACAAATGTGTTGGATAACTACTACAGTCAAGTCTCTGCCTCACTAAAACAAGCAATCACATAGAAGCAAAACGTAGAGTTAGTTAACTGACTCAGTAAGGCCGAACACAAAACTCTAGTGCTTGAATTTTGACATGGGACAAGAACTATGTTAATAAGAAGGCAGATTTTTTTTGTGGCTTATCTTATTTTATTATTAACCTAGAGCTTCACTTTTCTATAATGTGTATCTTTGAATTTCTGTTTAGCTTTAAAAGAGAAGAAAAATGTGCAGCCTTCTTTAAAAAAGCACAAATATCACTGAAATTGAAGTCAAAATAACAATATATTTTAGAACACATGGCTCAGACCTATGTAACTTAAGAGTTCACTTTTCAGGGTGGCTGGCAAGGTGGACGAATAGTAACAGCTCTGGTCTGCAGCTTCCAGTGAGATCAACGCAGAAGGTGGGTGATTTCTGCATTTCTAACTGAGGTACTCATCTCATTGGGACAGGTAGACAGGGGGTGCAGTCCACGGAGGATGAGCCAAAGTAGAGGAGGCATCACCTCACCTGGGAAACACAAGGGGTTGGGGAACTCCCTCCCCTAGCCAAGGGAAGCCATGAGAGACTGTGCCATGAGTAACAGTGCATTCTGGCCCAGATACTGTGCTTTCCCCACAGTCTTCACAACCCACAGACCAGGAAATCCCCTCGGGTGCCTACATCACCAGGGCCCTGGATTTCAATCACAAAACTGGGCTGCCATTTGGGCAGACATGGAGCTAGCTGCAGGAGTTTTTTCTTTATACCCAGGTGGTGCCTGGAATGCCAGCAAGACATAACCATTCACTCCCCTGGAAAGGGGGCTGAACCAGGGAGCCAAGTGGTCTAGTTCAGCAGATCCCACCCCCATGGAGCCCAGCAAGTTAAGATCCACTGGCTTGAGATTCTCACTGCCAGCACAGAAGTCTGAAGAAGAGGATCACCAGCAGATCTGCAGCAGAGGGGCCTGACTGTTAGAAAGAAAACTAACAAACAGAAAGGAATGGCATCAACATCAACAAAAAGGATATCCACACAAAAATCCAATCCAAAGGTCACCAACATCAAAGACCAAAGGTAGATAAATCCATGAAGATGAGGAAAAAAAAAAAAAACAGTGCAAAAAGTCTGAAAATTCCAAAAACCAGAACACCTCTTCTCCTCCAAAGGATCACAACTTCTCGCCAGCTGTGGAACAAAACTGCATGGAGAATGAGTTTGATGAATTGACAGAAGTAGGCTTCAGAAGGTGGGTAATAACAAACTCCCCTAAGATAAAGGAGCATGTTCTAATGCAATGCAAGGAAGCTAAGAACCTTGAAAAAGGGTTACATGAATTGCTAACTAGAATCACCACTTTAGAGAAGAAGATAAATGACCTGATGGAGCTGAAAAACACAGCACGAGAACTTCGTGAATCATACACAAATATCAATAGCTGGATCGATCAAGCAGAAGAGTGGATATCAGAGATTGAAGATCAACTTAATGAAATACAGTATGAAGACAATATTAGAGAAAAAAGGATGAAAAAGAATGAACAAAGCCTCCACGAGATATGGGACTATGTAAAAAGATCAAACCTACATTTGATTGGTGTACCTGAAAGTGATTGGGAGAATGGAACCAAGTTGGAAAACACTCTTTAAAATATTGTCCAGGAGAACTTCCCCAACCTAGCAAGACAGGCAAACATTCAAATTCAGGAAACACAGAGAACACCACAAAGATACTCCTCGAGAAGAGCAACCCCAAGACACATAATCGTCAGATTCACCAAGGCTGAAATGAAGGAAAAAATGTTAAGGGCAGCCAGAGAGAAAGGTCAGGTTACTCACAAAGGGAAGGCCATTAGACTAACAGCAGATCTCTCTGAAGAAACTCTACAAGCCAGAAGAGAGTGGGGGCCAATACTCAACATTCTTAAAGAAAAGAATTTTCACCCAAGAATTTCACATCCAGCCAAACTAAGCTTCATAAGCAAAGAAAAAATAAAATCCTTTACGGACAAGCAAATGCTGAGAGATTTTGTCACCACCAGGCCTGCCTTACAAGAGCTCCTGAAGGAAGTGCTAAATATGGAAAGGAAAATCTGGTACCGGCCACTGCAAAAACATACCAAATTGTAAAGACCATTGACAACATGAAGAAACTGCATCAACTAAAGGGCAAAATAACCAGCTAGCATCACAATGACAGGGTCAAATTCACACATAACAATACTAACCTAAAATGTAAACGGGCTAAATGCTCCAATTATAAGACACAGACTGGTAAATTTGATAAAGAGTCAAGACACATCTCTATGCTATATTCAGGAGACCCATCTCATGTACAAAGACACATATATGCTCAAAATAAAGGGATGGAGGAATATTTACCAAGCAAATGGAAAACAAAAAAATAGCTGGGGTTGCAATCATAGTCTCTGATAAAACAGACTTTAAACCAACATAGATCAAAAGAGACAAGGGCATTACATAATGATAAAGGGATCAATGCAGCAAGATGAGCTAACTATCCTAAATATATATGCACCCAATACAGGAGAGCCCAGATTCATAAAGCAAGTTCTCAGAGACCTAAAAATAGACTTAAATTCCCAAACAATAATAGTGGGAGACTTTAACACCCCACTTTCAATATTAGACAGATCACTGAGACAGAAAATTAACAAGAATATTCAGGACTTGAACTCAGCTCTGGGCCAAGGAGACCTAACAAGAAACTTGAACACATTTACAAGATAAAAACAAACAATCCCATCAAAAAGCAGGCAAAGGATATAAACAGACACTTCTCAAAAGAAGACATTTATCCGGCCAAAAAACATGAAAAAAGGCTCATCATCACTGGTCATTGGAGAAATGCAAATCAAAATCACAATGAAATACCAGTTAGAATGGCGACCATTCAAAAGTCAGGAAACAACAGGTGCTGGAAAGGATGTGGAGAAATAGAAACGCTTTTACACTGTTGGTGGGAGTGTAAATTAGCTCAACCATTGTGAAAGACAGTGTGGCAAGTCTTCAAGGATCTAGAACTAGAAATACCATTTGATCCAGCAATCTCATTACTGGGTATATACCCAAAGGATTATAAATCATTCTGCTAGAAAGACACATGCACACATATGTTTATTACAGCACTATTAACAATAGCAAAGACTTGGAACCAACCCAAATGCCCATCAATGAGACTGGATAAAGAAAATGTGACACATATACACCATTGAGTACTATGCAGACATAAAAAAGGATGAGTTCATGTCCTTTACAGGGACATAGATGAAGCTGGAAACCATCATTCTCAGCAAACTAATACAGGCACAGAAAACCAAACACCACATGTTGTCACTCATAAGTGGAGTTGAACAATGAGAACATATGGACATGGGGAAGGGAACATCACACACTGGGGCCTGTCAGGGGGAGGGATAGCATCAGGAGAAATAACCTAAAGTAGATGATGGATTGATGGATGCAGCAAATCACCATGGCACGTGTATACCTATGTAACAAACCTACATGTTCTGCACACATATCCCAGAACTTAAAGTATAATTAAGAAAAACAAACATGTTATTCGTTCTAAACTTAAAAAAATTTCACTTTTAAAAATGTATATCAAATATATTATAAATTACATATTGTTATGTTTTACTCTGCCTTGAAATAATACATAACATCTATGTCTAATGGTATTTACATATTAGTAGTAGCTGAAATTGCATAGATGTGGATTTGCTGCCAAAAAAAAAAAAAAAGCAGTTATTTTGGGATCTCTACAGTTAGAAACCTCAACATAGATTTTTACAGTGCTGAGTAAGCTTGGATAAAATTAAAGCATAAAATTTCCCCACATGGCTACTTTGGTTATCCTTGGGAATAGTATTCATTTGAGAATTTTTATTTCAAATAGCTAACACATGGAAGTATTTTTTTTCTTTTTGCTTGATGTGGACCAAATTAATGAAAGTAATAAAACAAGCAGACAGAAATAGTCTGTCAAAGACACTTGTAAGACATTTTGCATAGAAATGTCCTTGTATTTTGACATTCTGATTTCTTGTTTTCTGACAGTGCTGTAATTTGCTTTAAGAATTGTTTTAATCAGTTGCCAAATGTTTCTTGTGCCACACTGGATAGAAATAATTGAATTTTGTAAAGATACAGCACAGTAGCCTGGATATGATTAAATTTTTTTTTCATTGACCCTTCTTGCTTTCAAAGCCAAGGTCTAATTAAAAACAATGCATTCTTAAAAAAGATTATCACCAAAGATAGTTTTAATAAAGCTTTGCAGGTTAGTTTTGATAACACTGTCATTTTCTTTAACTAGAGGGCTAACGTTGTTGCTTCAATGACCAAAGTGAGTAATTAAGCATCTTTCAGCCAGCCTATGTTTAAACTGCAGTTTCTCAGAGCTTGTAAATCCATGAAAATAAATCTCTCTGGGACCATCTCAACTCAAGAAGGATATTTTTAAATGAGCTATAGAACTGAACTTTGCTCTTTCCCTAAAGTGTCACAGATTGCAGAATGCTTATTTATAGAACTACTTTAAAGACAATCACAGCCTCTTCTTCTAAAAGGAAAACTGTTTTTACTATTTTTTTATTTCACTTTGAGATGAAAGCCAGTTTCCTAAACTTATGAAATTCTATTCATAAAAGGCAAGATTGCATTCTAAAGAAAGAAAAATATGATTTAAAAAAGTAGGAAACACCAAACCATGATCTTTTGTCAACTTCTAGAACTTTTACAACTAGAAGAGGCCTCAGAAACTATCTGAGGAAAAAAAGATTTTTTTTTTTGTACAAACATGCTATTTTGCCTATTCAATATGTCCTATCTTTTCTGTTAGTGATAATTCCATTCTCCTTTGCAAAATTGCTCCCCCACTGCACCCCATGGTCCATTGTGTATATATTCCATGTTCTATTAATTCCTACTACCTAATTTTCTATTTTATTGATGTCTGTTCTTTTCAAGGCCTGGATTTCCATCTTTCTTTCCATCTGTAAGCTACTCTGGGTGCTTCTAATTAAGTCCATTTTGGCTGGTGAGAACTCACGGTGGTGTCTGTTGCCTGTTCTCAAAGAGTCCTTGCTGACTTTAGCCTATTAAATGCAAGCCAAATTAGGACAAGAACAGTGTCCATTGATGCTTCATGCCCTAATGTCCTTGAGCACAGTAAGTGCTCAAAAATATTTGTATAATTAATTAATAAAACTTAGAGGAATGTTGTAAGTGAAACCTCACAGTTGGATTATTGGAGAGCCTGAGTTAACTTTTCTTTGACTTTTTTTTCCATGATTTTTACCCAATGCACAGCCTTTTGCTAAAACTCTCTATGCCCTTCTCTGAGAAACAACTGCTTACTACTGCTGTTTCTTGACACATGTGTCAGTTCTTTCTTATGGTCAATTTACATTGTGCTTCTGGTGTTTTACCTAGGCATAAAAGTATTCCAGGAAGGCCATTGCATGTCTAATTTATTAAGGGCATGATCCTTAGAATAATAAATTAAAAATTATGGTATAAAATTGAATACTAATTGTGACTAATTATTTCTTCACTCATATTCATTCAACACACAGTGTACCAGACACTGTTTGGATAAAAGGAAGTATAAGGTCTCAGGGTTCAGGTAACAATATAGCTAGAACATAAAGAGCTTCTTGACTTCAAAGATAGTTTTCCAAAGGGTAAAGACAAACTCTTAAATGTATCCCATAAGTGTACCCACCGTCTGGCCTCACTTTTCCTTTTTCACCTCAGGTTTCTTCTGCTCTGAACCATCAGAGCTTCCTAGTCCCACACCCATTTTACTACAGATCCCTCATGTAATCTGGAATCTCAAAGGAATGTCTTGGGCCTCTACTCATGTCCTTGCATGTACTGTTGGCTCTACTTCTAATGCCATTCCCTAGGCCTTTGGTTATCAACCTTTAAGGTCCAGGAAAAAACATAGTAACTCATTCCTGTGTAGTTTTCAGTTCTTCCTTCTTTATCTCTTAGAGTTTTTTCTACAAACGTCCATGCTACTATTAAATACATTTTAACATAATTATGTTTAAATGTTTACTTCTCACAGTATTCTACAAGCTCCTCAATGGTAAGAATTAGATCTTGTTGGTTTAGTTATTTTCCCCATCTTTCCCTCTGCTGACTACCGCATTGTAGGGTCAATGTATGTTTGACAAACAGAAGTATAAATGAATTGAAATGATAAAAACCACAAACTCTTACCTCCTAAGCCAGGGTTGTTTCCATTACACCAAGCTGACTTGATCTATAAGAGACAGGACAACAGGTACTATGTTGTGGTCTAACTATAAATCAAAGTTATTTCCTTTAGTTGAAGTTATACTCATGATAAAGAGTGGAAAGAGGAATATATATATTTTTTCTGATAGTTTAGGCTATGCTTCCAAATCTATTCTTTCAGTTAAAAACACCTAGTTAATGATTCCACTTCTTTGTTTTTCTTTTTGTGTGGATATATATGAGCCTTAAGCTCATCTAATATTGTGGTTTATATTCATTTAATTCCAATTATAAATGTAATTCCAATTAAATAAATAAATAAACAAATGTCAACCCTCAAGCTTTGCTTTGGTTGAATAACATGAAATAAACACAGCTTGTAGCCCTAATTAACCAGGTAATTGGTTCTGTGTAGACTTGGTCTGTGTTTGCTTGATAGTGTATCTTCATTCTCAAGCCATGGTTTCTATTAGACTTAATTATGCCCCCCTGCTACTTTAAATCGAGGGTGTCCTCAAAATGAGTGTTGCGTCTATTAAATTTAATTACTTCCTTCTGTGGATCAAGTGCCTAAGATGCTGCTATTAAAAGGAAGTTTTTATTAAAAGAGGATGCTCCTAAACTGGAACATACATTTATAAAACAACTTCCAATATCATAACATGGCTCTGACGGGCTGTTTGCAATTATTGCATGAACTCATTATTTTTATCAAACATGCTTTATGGAGTAAAATGTCTCAAATAAACATGGCTACATATTCAATTTTTTTTTTTCTTGGCATGTCCTCTGCACATTGATCGTTTGTTCTCCTTGATCGATATTTCAAAAGGGAAATGACATATGTATTCTAGGTATATTGTGGCTAATGGCTACTGGTAGGTACATAAACCTGGAGGCTATATATGCTTTCTAATAATTAATTTATTAGTAAAATCCCTAAGAGTGTTATAATAGAAACTGAAAGGTGATAGAAAGAGGAAAAACTCAACGGAGAAATGTGCCAGCTGTGTACCAAGATCTGTTATTACAAACACTTTTAACTCAAATACTTGAACTCTGGGGGATTTTATCACTGGAATTTTCATTTCAGAATTGTCGCAACTTAATTCCATTGACCTTCAGATGCATTTATAAGCAACCTTAGCACTGATGATTTGTCTAAAGAATCTAAAGCAACATTAGAAAAACAGAACAAATACCTTACCCTATTTTCTATTAATAAAAACACTTTCTTGTGGTTATAATACATATGTGTGCAAGTCTGTGTTGGACATAGACTAACTGTGTAAATTTGGGAAATTTTGCTTTTTAGTAAAATGAAGGTAATCATTATAATTCTCACCTTACCAGTCTAACGTGGTGGTCAAGATGATAAAATAAGAATGCTCTGAAATTTTCACATTAATATTAATTTAAAATACCACTGTTTGAAAAAGTATGTAAGTTTAAGACAGAAAATTAAAAATCATAAAAAAATGATGCTAAGCTATTTTGCACATTCGGTCAAAAATGCCCAGCTCCTTAAAAAAAAAACCAAAAAACAAAAAACCATCTACAGAATTCTGAAGTACTTTGAATAAATTTTTGCCCTAGCTAATGGTATGTTTTGACTGTCCCTAAACCATCATTTAAAGTAACAATTATTTTCTCACCTATTATTACTTTCTTCCAGATAATAGCACATGCCAAAATATTAATGATCAAAAGCATTTTTTAGCCAGGTGTAGTGCCTCGCGCCTGTATTTCCAATACTTTGGGAGGCAGATGCGGGTGGATCACTTGACGTCAGGTGTTTGAGACCAGCCTGGCCTCAAATGATGAAATCTCATCATACGACAGCAACAAGAAAATAAGCTAGGCATGGTGGAAGGTGTCTGTAATTCCAGCTACTCGAGAGGCTGAGGCAGGAGAATGGTTTGAACCCAGGAGGTGGAGGTTGCAGTGAGCCGAGATTGTGACACTGCACTCCAGCCTGGGTGGAGGGAAACTTCGTCTCAAGCAAAACAAACAAACAAACAACAAAACAAAACAAAACAAAACAAAAACACAC
This sequence comes from Mandrillus leucophaeus, assembly GCF_000951045.1. Taxonomy (NCBI): domain Eukaryota; kingdom Metazoa; phylum Chordata; class Mammalia; order Primates; family Cercopithecidae; genus Mandrillus; species Mandrillus leucophaeus. The sequence goes on along the minus strand of NW_012098965.1, from coordinate 529,458 downwards.
AAAAAAATAAGCAGTTTTCAACATGCAAAAAAATAAGGTCATTTATTGCAAATTACTTGGTCCAGTTTCCAAGTAACTAATTTTACATGATCTAGGCATTTAAATGAACTGTCTATGCTCAATTACCTGCTCCTACACCATCCTACATCACGGTCTTAGGTGCTTTTTGCTGCTACTCTAAAATTTTGCTCTGTTTCCATATCTCTGGATTGTAAATGATTCAAAACACATTAAAATGGTAAAGCCGTTTAGTTAATGTGGAACTAGTCTTTGATCCTGGGTAATTAGAAAGGAAAGATATTGTCTGTATTATGTGAGGAAGTATCCAAAGGGCCTATACTCTAAAGAATTGTAAACTATGGTGAAGTGGGAGGGAAAGAAAAAAAAAAGGTCTGTCCCCATTAAAGACAGACTCTTTAATTCTGCATGGCTCTTGACAAGTCTAACTCCAGTTGCTGTAAGTTAAAAATAAAAATGAAAACTTCAAACAATCCCATCAAAAAATGGGTGAAGGATATGAACAGACACTTCTCAAAAGAAGACATTTATGCAGCCAACAGACACATGAAAAAATGCTCATCATCACTTGCAAATCAAAACCACAATGAGATACGATCTCACACCAGTTAGAATAGTGATCATTAAAAAGTCAGGAAACAACAGGTGGCTAGAGAGGATGTGGAGAAATAGGAACGCTTTTACACTGTTGGTGAGACTTTAAACTAGTTCAACCATTGTGGAAGACAGTGTGGTGATTCCTCAAGGGTCTAGAACTAGAAATGCCATTTGACCCATCCATCCCATTACTGGGGATATACCCAAAGGATTATAAATCATGTTGCTATGAAGACATATGCACACATATGTTTATTGAGGCACTATTCACAATAGCAAAGACTTGGAATCAACTCAAATGTCCATCAGTGACAGACTGGATTAAGAAAATGTGGCACATATACACCATGGAATATTGTGCAGCCATAAAAAAGGATGAGTTCATGTCCTTTGTAGGCACATGGATGAAGCTAGAAACCATCATTATGAGCAAACCATTGCAAGGACAGAAAACCAAACACTGCATGTTCTCACTCATAGGTGGGAATTGAACAATGAGAACACTTGGACACAGAGTGGGGAACATCACACACTGGGGCCTGTCATGGGGTAGGGGTAGGGGGATAGGGGGTAGGGATAGTATTAGGAGATATACCTTGTGTAAATGATGAGTTAATGGGTGCAGCACTCCAACATGGCACATGTATACATATGTAACAAACCGGCATGTTGTACACATGTACCCTAGAACTTAAAGTATAATAATAATTTAAAAAGACGTTTAATGTGTGTCGTACAGAAAATAATAATAATAATAATGAAAGCAATAATACTAATAAGAGCAATGACTAACATTTATCTAGTGTTTATATGTGTTAGACATTTTGCCAAACACTTTATATACATTTCCTAATTAAATTCTTTCAGCAATCTTACCAGGTAGGTACAAATCTTATTCTTACTTTGCGAATGAAGAAACTCAGACATAAAGAGTTTGAGTGAATTGCTGAGTACCACATACTAGGATTCAAACTAAGGGTTATCTGATATGAGTTCACTCTTAATTTCTGTATTATAATGCAAGAAAGGCAAAATTTAGCTCAATGGAGCTTGATCTAAGTTCTACAACAACAGAATGAGATTGTCGGTCAGTAATTCCTATTCATAGAAATTGAAAATGATAGAGTAACAAATTTATGGACGAAGAAATAAAGCTCAGAGCTGCAAAATGTCTTTTTCATCACTACAAAACCGACTAGAAGCAGAGATGAGATAGATGCCAGGTCTAGTAATCTTTTCATCATATTCTATGTTTTACCCAGTTGTTGCTGAGGAGTACCTGTAAGGATTTTGTACAGGTGTTTGCACAAGAAGTGGTGCAGTGGATGCGTTAGCCAGTGTTATTTTTTTTTCCTGTTTTTATAAAGAATGTCTTTCATATTCTTCCACCTGTAATTTGCACTAGCCCTCTGATCATAGCGATGAGCAATAGTAGTTAGCAAATGTTATAACCTATTTCCCAGACAATAGTGGTTGGCTCAAAGGATGGACAAATCCAACTCTCTGCTTAATATTAATCCATGAGTATTTACAAATTTCATGTGCTTTCCCACTGAAGTTGCTAAAATGTGGTTGTTTTAAAGCTTATGATCACTAAAAGGAAATTGAGCCAACACACAGCAAGAAACAGAAGTGAGAGAAGGTCAAAGAAAATCCCAGTACCGTTAAACTGTGGGTTCTAAATCTTGAATTCATCTGTTGTTTGTTTTTTAAAAATTCTATTCTGTAAATATGCCTAAATCCCTCCTTTACTATATGAGTCAATTAATTTCTCTTTTCTTTGAGTTAGTTTGAGTTGAATTTAAGTTTCTTGCAACTGAAAGACCAAAGGCCTAACTACAAAAGATGGAAGGGCTGAACTCTGTTTCCCCTGAGGTGTCTTCCAAGTCACTGTGAGTCACTAATCGTTATGTCTGCTATGTTTAGTCATTCACCACTATTGCCTATTCCACCAATTCATCAAAGTACCCAAGAAGTCAACTGGAGCCACTCACTCACTATGAGGTTTAATGAGAACCCCTCCAACAAGTAGCCCTGTTTCCAAATGTAAGAAAGTCTAAAATTGAATCCTAATATTCATAAAACCTTTTGTTTTCTTCAGGGGAATTTAAAACACTGTAGCTAGAAACATTTTTTAACACCACAAGCCAGCAGCATTTGAATTAATTCCTATAAGAGAAAAATATTGTTTTCTTCAAAGAAACTCCCTTGCAACTTTATGCACCCACTGTATACTCCCAAACAGTTGTCACTTTATCATGTACATATGGAAGTTGACATGAGTATTTATTGCGCCTGAAATTTCATTTTAATTATCTTGATGCTTCTTGGAAACAAGTCTGAAGCCTCTGAAGCCTACGGGCAACATAGCCAAAATATATGAACTCTTCAAATAATTGCGAAATTTCTTGTTCAGAATATTCCATTATTTTGAATAACAATTTGTGGATAGGTTGATCATCAGCAACTAATGTACACATAGCAATGCCAACCAAAGCTAGGACTTATAGACAATTACAATGTACCTAAAACATAATTGTGGCACTCCCAGTGAGTATAAAATTATTACAATTGTAATGATGCCTACAAACTCAAAAACTCCAAGTACATGTTGCTAGCTCTACATTACTTTTCATACTCAACTAAAAACAAATATGTATAATGTGAAAACTGACATTGGGGAACAAAAACTGGCTAAGATATGAGTCATAACAGACACTACAGTATTAATCTTTCTGTTGAACTGTAGTCACACTACCACAGGTTTAAAATGAATTCCAAGCCTTTATATCTATAATTATTCTTAGAGAGAAGCAAAAAAACACAGAGATTTCCAGGAGCTGTCAGATAATCAAGAAGTGACCCTCTTCAGACCACTGACACCAGTTGGTGAATTGAAAGTTTTTCAAAGTCAAAGTATTGAAGAAGTGCCCAAAAAGATGTGTCCATGACTCGATGGGCTTATCCAGCTGTCTGTAACTTTAAGTCACTGACTTTGAGTCAAGACTTGTCAATGGAGTGACCTTATGAAGGTCAAGGCACAGTAGGAATTATTGAATAGATTGATTAAGCATCAGTCTTAGTGCAGGATTATGTCTAATTTTCTTAAGTGCCACTTAGGCAATAAATAGGGCGGGAAGAAGTTCACAACATACTAAACACCTGATATTTCTCTCCTTAGCCATCCGTATAGAGGTAGTCATTCCAAGCACACTAACTTATTTGAAGCCAAGGCTGTGGAATAAAATTCTATTTTCAGTTGTCTTAGTATACTAATGTGACTCTATCTCCTCTGGAAATAATTTAAACTAATTTTTTAAATTGTAAACTGGAAAAGAAATTAAAAGCCACTGTATGCTTCTCACATCTCCTTAACTAATTGGTAATTAAAAACAAGATTCAGCATCAAAATGTCCTAGGCTCTTTTCCTGGGAATTAATAGCCTTCGAATCATGGCATCCTTTTGAGCAAACATTATTCAAAATGTAAAGGACAGAATCTCACTAGGCAAAAAACAATTAGCTTTAAATCTTTACACCCTTATTTAATGTTTTATTAAAAAAATCATAGTAATAGATAATTTAGCTGCCTTCTTCTAGCCCACTCCTCATCAAACAATCCACCCATTGGGGGCTTCTTTCTTTTCCCCACCTTCCCACTTATGCATATCTTACATGCATGGAGACTTCTTCAAGTTTAAATAGAGATGCATATTAAAAACATTGCATAGTCAAAGTAAATGAAAAATATCGACTTGGATAAAAAACACCAACAAAAAATGGTGTCAAAATTAAGAAAAATGATGAAAAAATACACATCCAAACAACTTTGGTATTAATTATTATTAGGATGATCCAAATTTGTAAGTCTTTACGAAAATATTTCTCACTTTATCAGCCATTTTGATGACAATAAAGATGATACTATCAGATACAATTTTATAAAAGATAGAGAATAAAGTAGGTTACCGTATAGTTTGGGAATTTTTGAGGATGCTTGGGAAATAATAAATGTTTTGTTGGGTTTATGATTGTAGCATCACCATTTTCCGAATTGTCTTCATCATCATCAATCATTCATTCATTAAATAGTTGCTATTCCTGTGCCCAGCATTTTACATCATTATCTCGTTACCTTGACAAAGAAGTGAGAAGCAGCAACAAATCCACAAGGTAAGTAGTAAAATCATCTGATATTTGCATATGAAGTGAAGAGAGTAAATAAATGTTCAAGCACATACAGAGATGTGGTTTGGAACTCAAGATTTGAACCTAAACTCTTTGGGAGTCTTGCTTTCTTAGTACTTCTCACAATGGCCAACAACATGTACTGGTGCCAAACAACCTTTAATTAATTAATATTTTATCAAAGTAAAACAAGGAAAATGTTTAGAGCATTCAATAGTGCTAAGTGCATAGAATAAACACCAGGGTTCCTGCTACTGTCACTCCAGTTGTGGAAGGAGAAACTTTTGGATCTTGCTTTTATAGTCCCAAATAACATATTTATGTTGCTGTACCTTGGTGGATAGATGTTCATTGACATTATTCATTAAACTTTCTGTTGTGACAGGTGAGGATTTTAGCTTTCTTACTGTCTACTTTCTTGACCTATATATTTCAACTGTAATTATATCATAATCTTTGCTTAATGCCATAATCAGGTTTTAATTATTAAGACATCATAATAAATATTGTTCATTATTGAGTCATAATTTACTACAATTATACTTTCATATTTTTCACTTCTCCTTTTGGTTTCCCTCTAGTTAAACATCGTTCATTTTTATGGCTTAATAGTTTTTGGATCTTTTGCCAAAGTATTTTATACTATCCAAAAAATCTGAAAAGTCCTCTCAATAAAATATAGCCAGACCTGTCAGAAAATCTGTCAATTTTATTTTTTCCCCTGTAGATATCCTTTCTGGGGTTACTTTCATACTGCTCCAAATTATACCAGTTGCTTTTATTTAAACCTGTTGTCAGGTTCTTTTCACAAGATTTCCTTTGACCTCATCTCGGGAATTCTCTTGATCTCTTTCTTGCAATAGATCCTCTGTTCTTTGATTCCTATCCTTCCCTTTTCTTTCTTTTCTCATTATTTTTGGGGTGTATCCTACATTGAATTTTTATTTAAAGGGTACATGGAAGTAAAATGTTTGAGACAGTGAATGTCTGAAAACATTGTTACTCTACCTTCATACTGAAATCCAGATTCAGTTATATTATTTGAATAAATACATTTTAAAGAAGAAAATCATTTCTCTCTGAATTCTGAAGGCATTTTATCCAGTATCTTCTAATTTTCATTTGGTGTGGCAGATAAAGAGCCTCATGTGCTGATTTCCTATTCTTTGTATGAAACATTTTTATTATCAATATCTGGAGGATTTCAGGATATGTGTTTTATAAGGAGTATTTTGAAGAAAATGTATGATTGCATGCTACATAGTGAATCCTTTTACATTCATTTTCTTGAACACTTAGTGAGACCTTCCAATGTGGGACTTATTTCTTGTAGTTCTGGGATTGTTTTCTCTTGTATTATTTCCTTCTTAATTTCTTCCCCAGTATTTCCTCTGTTGTCTCTTTCTGAAACATCTCCTAGAGGGATATTGTTCTGCCTAACTCACTCAATTTTCTTATATGTTCTCTACTATTTTCTTGATTTTTATCCCCCTAATTTTCAAAAGAAACCTGACTTATATCCTGCAAAATTTTACAGATGTTTCTAATTTTATCTACTCATTTGTTGAGTTTCTAAAATTCTTATGTTGATCTCTAATTGCAATTTTTATAGCTTTTGTATAGCTTCCTCTGCTCTTATTTTGGGTTTTCCCAATGGGTACAGATTATATAGTTTTGAAGCGTTCTACTTTTTGCAGAGCATTGTTCATCCTAAGTTTTTTGTAAACCTTTTCTTTTATAAAAGTGTGTTTATTTGGTCATTTCCCACCTTGGAGTTTTTCCTCAAGTTGTGGCCACCTTTGGCAATTTGTTTGAACTTTATTTGGTGCTCCCAAATGTCAATATCTATATGTCTCTTACCTGGAGTTGTCCAGTTTAGCCAGAGAAGGATACGCCTATATTATTCCTTGAAGATAGTAAGTCTCTGTAATTTTTCTAAAAGTTAGGAAGAAAATGAAAATTCAAGCCTCCTAATTCAGAAAGCAGCATCTGCCTTCTTTGGATCCTGAAGTAGGGAGTAGCTAATTGAATTATTTCAAAGATTAAATCTTCTATCTCTTGAAATGTGGAAGATTTATCCACCTGCCCATGAATAGCGGAACTTACAATCTTGGGTTCTTCTTGTTTTATAATCAGACTTTTAAACAGTATCTGTTTTCTTCATATCCAACACCAACTTTAATTACAGTATTTTTATCAACCTGTGCCTCAAAAAGTTAAGCCTTCCAGGAGTAAGTCAGTGTATACTTTATTAACATTTTCTTCATCAAGGAAGAAAATTTCACGATTTTTGATTTTCTGCTTAGTCTATCTTCAGCTCTCCATCTTTTTATATTGTCATTTGAAGATATTAATTTATCTTAGATTCATTAAACCCAGAATTTGCAATTCTGTTTCTTGTTTCTCTTCCAGTATAAGGAGGAGAAAGCATATAGAATTTTTTTTCTCTACTAATTTGAAACTTAAAGCTAACTAATACTGAAATTAACCAGTTGGTGTGGTAAAGTTTAGTGGGAAATTTTAAAGAGAGGAAATCGAGTTAATTAAATAAGCACCACAGCAATCTCAACCAACTGTATCAATTCAACTATTCACAATGCAAGAGGTGACACTAATTACTTCACTATCTTTGGTGCACAGATCATTCTATCTGTGGATACAAACATGCTGCTTTACAATCTGTATTATACTCTCAAAGAAGTTTACTTGATATTCATGGCAACTCAGACAGTGACACTTGCTAAGTGGCCACAATTACTTATTTGCTAGTTTTCCATAATATAATCTAGAAACAAGGTTTTCAAAGATTGGGAAAAATGATACACACGGCCTTTTGTGTGGAACAGAATTATTATGAAAAAAACATAACTTTTGTAAATTATTTTAAAACCAATACCATCACCATATGTAAACTGTAATATTACATTAGAACTTATGAAGTCCTCAGGATTAGATGATCATAATACTCCAACTTCAGCAGATGTTAAAACTTATAGGCACGAATAGAACTCAAACACACTTTTTAATGTTTCAAAGTTTCAATAACTTCTGCTGTAACTATTAGACATTGTAATTACACTGTTGCCCACTTAATATAGAATTCTTCAAAATATCACCAATCTGTTCATAAATCAAAATTAACATTTTTAAAAAGCATGCAATAAAGGAGACATTAGCCTGACAGAGTTTGGCCAGTTTTTCAGAAGGAGAAGCAGTAAGCTGGATATTTACAGAACTTGGGGTCTGAATTTATATGTGTTAAGAAAGGTCTTTCAGGGAAAATAAATTATTGGGGTAGGACAACATTTAAGATAACAAGTTAAGCTTGATGGACATAGTGAGGCAAAGGTCTTTAAGTAATCTTTGATAAGTAATTTATTGTTTGATAAGCAAGCAGGTTGTTAAGGTAAGCAAACAGTTATCTAAGATATCCTTATATTCAAGAATTCCCTAAAGAAAAAAAAAAGCATTTGTATGTAGTTTTGTCTTTCTTAAGGAAGGATTTTTGGAAAACACAATTGAGACATCTTAAACTAGGTGGTCTAATTTTTTTTTTTCTAGACAAAGTTTCCTGAACATAAAACTAAGTAATGGTGACATAGGGAGTTCCAGCTACATTTCTCTTTAAAACATTGTCCTTTTGGAGTGGATGGCCTTATTCCAAGCTTTGAGACATACATTCTGATTTCTCTGAACCAAGACAATGCACTCATAGCCAAAGCAGTGGCATCAGCAAAATGACGGCTTCAAGCTACTGTACCCCTGCTAAAACATTGCAAACCAAGCAGAAAGTGTCAGAACCAAGTTTGTCAAAACTCTGGGAGAGAGTCAAAGGTTTACAGCAGTTAAGCAAACACTGAATCAAGAAAGGTAACTTCAAAATGATAGGAAAGCTTTATGACATTTTTACTTGTATTTTTGCCCCCACTCTTTGGCACAGCACAAATTAAAGAGGAAATCCTGTGTTCCCAGTTTGGAACCCTGATCTCTTGTTCTGGAGGGAGCAAACACCTTTTTCACAGATTATTGTGTATTTCTATTCTAACCTACCTGAATGATATCAGGGAGGTTGATTCAGGACATTAATATTTGTTTTACCTACCTCTAAACATAGGCTGGAAAAGTGATGGGCATTGCTCAAAAACACTGCAAGGCAAACTAACCAACCAAGATTTCTGGGCCAAATGATTACAGTCAAAACATATAATAGACTGTGTAAGACCCAGGATCAAAAGCTGGGAGAGTATCTTCAAAAAATTAGGACATCCAAAAAGACTTGTGTGTGCAGGGAATTAAAAAAAATCTATATTAGAAACCTTGTTTAGGATAAGATGTATGCTCAGAGAAAAATCTGAGAAGGTCATAAACTTTCATCTTAAGCTAAAACTTCAGTTCAAGCCTGGCTAAATATTGAGAAAGTGTCCTACATAGACCCAAGACGCAAAGACTGGAAGAGATTTTTTTTTTTCTTTTTCTTTTATTCTTCTGTGTATTTGTCCTTAGCTTCTGGAATTTAAATGAATCTCTATTAAAACATTAAGTAAATACAAACAAGAAACCACAGACTGCAGGGATCACACTCAATAAGAAATAGTCTTGTTTCAAGAAGTCACTAAACAGATGGAGGATAACAGCCTTAATAATACTGAAACAAGCAAACCCTTGATAAGGGGTGAGATTTATTTACAGAACCACCACATCATAATATTCAAATGTCCACGTTTTAACTGAAAAATCACAAGGCCAAGGAAAGGAAAATGTAGAAAATATTAGAAAATATAGATAAAGTATTAAAGGACATCAGAAACATTACATATAACAAAATGAGAATATCAATGAAGAGAAATTATAAAGAGAAACAAAGCAGAAATTTTGGAGCTGAAAAGTGCAATAAGTAAAATGAGAAATTTACTAGAGGCATTAAACCATGGATTCAGGCAGACAAAGGAAAGACACAAAGAATGGAGGGGACCGTGAAAACCATCAAGTAAATCAACATATTTATTATAGAATTTCCTAGGTGTGGGTGGGGGTGGAAGGTGGAATATAGAAAGAAAGGGTCAGAAAGTTTATTTGAAGAAATAGCTAACAATTTCCTAAATTTAATGAAAGATATGATTCTATAAATCCAAAAACCTCGATAACCTCCATGTAGGATAAACTCAGAGACTCATATGAAGACATATTATGAAATTTTGAAATTCAAAGAAAAAGAGAAAATAGTAAAAGTTAGAAAAAGACATTCATTGCATACAAGGATTCTTCAATAAGATTAACAGCCAATTATTTATCGGAATCCATATAAGCAAGAAAACAATGGGATGTTATATTAAAAGTGCTAGGAAACAATTGTCCACCAAAAATTCTATACCCACAAAATCATCCTTCAAAGATAAGAGATTGTGACATCTCACCTTAATAACGTGAAGAAGTAATTACCACAAAATTTACCCTATAGCCAATGCTAAAAGGGAATCTTCAGGTTGAAATGAAAAGATATTAGACTAACTAAAAGCCATATAAATAATTAAAGATCTCTGGTTGTAGTAAATACATAGGCAATTTAAAAAGTCAGTATTATTGTATTATGAGTTTGTAACTCCTCATTTTAATTTTTACAAGCTTTAAGATAAAATAAACTTTTAAAATTACACAGCTGTATTTTGGGGTACACAATGTATAAAGAAGTAATTTGTGACAACAAGACAACAACAACATAAAGAAGAGAGAATGAAACTATAAAAGCATAGTTTTTATGCCATTAAAGTTATATTAGTATCAACTTAAACTAGATTGCTATAAATTTAGAATGTTAAATATACTGTCAATAATAAACACAAAAATATGTTAATAATTGTGATGGTTAATACTGTCAACTTGATTGGATTGAAGGGTGCAAAGTATTGATCCTAGGTGTGTCTGTGAGGGTGTTGCCAAAGGAGATTAATATTTGAGTCAGTGGGTTGAGAAAGTCAGACCTACCCTTAATCTGGGTGGGCACCATCTCATCAGCTGCCAGCATGGCTAGAATATAAAGCAGGCAAAAAAAATTTGAAAAGACTAGAATGGCCTAGCCTCCCAACCTACATCTTTTCACTGTGCTGGATGCTTCCTGCCCCTGAATGTCAAGACTCCAAGTTCTTCAGTTTTGGGACTTGGGCTGGCTCTCCTTGCTCTTCAGCTTGCAGACAGCCTATT
>NW_012098965.1:505639-518018 GCF_000951045.1 Mandrillus leucophaeus | reverse complement strand
AGCACAAAAGAATGCAATAATGAAAGGAATGAAGAATGATAAGAACAATAACAACATTCTTTAAGACATAAAGAAACAAATAACAAAATATCAGAAATAACTTCCTCTCTATCAGTAACATTTTTAAATGTAAATAGAACAAAACCTCAATCTAAAGATAATGATTTGCAGAATGGGAAAAAATCCAGATATATGTTGTCTACAAGAGACTCACTTTAGATCCAAAGTGATAACTAGGTTGTCTGTAAAAGTATAGAAAAAGATTTTATGTGTATATATTATATGTTTGTGTATACAATAGTGTATATATAGAGTGTATATATGTGTGTATATATGTATATATGTATATACATATATATGTATGGTGTATATAAATACACTATAGTATGTATATATGCTAAAAAAGAGTTCTTGTGGCTATACTAATATCAGACAAAATCTTGAGAATATCAATGAAGAGAAATTATAAAGAGAAACAAAGCAGAAATTTTGGAGCTGAAAAGTGCAATAAGTAAAATGAGAAATTTACTAAAGGCATTCAACCATGGATTCAGGCAAAGGAAAGACACAGAGACTCTAAGTCAAATTGTTACAAAAGACAAGGAAGTATATTATCTGTTAATAAAAGGGTCAAATCACCAAGAAGAAATAATATCAATAAATATGTGCATTAAGCAAAAGTGCTTCAAATCTATGAAGCAAACATTGTCAGAATGAAAGGTCAAAATAGTTCTATAGTAGTAATTAGAGACCTAATAACCAGTGTTTAATAATGTATAGGATATCTAAATGGAAGTTCAATATAAAAATAGATTTGAATGACACTATAAACCAACCACACTTTACAGACATATAGACCACACTTCACCTAAAAGCTTCAAGATACACATTCTTTTGAAGTGCATGTAGAACATTTTCCAGAACAGATTTGTTAGGTCACAAACAAGTCTTAATACATTTTTAAAAATTGATAGCTGACAAAGTATCTTTTCCAACTACAATAGAGTAAAGATAGAAATCAGTAACAGATGGGAATTTGGAAGATTTAAAACTACATGTAAATTAAACAACACATTTTTAAACAACTAATAAGTCAAAGTAAAAATCATAAGGAAAATTAGAAAATACTTGGATATTAATGAAAATGAAAACACAACATGCTGTAATGTAGGAGAAGCAGGGCAGGCAGAGAGTACAAGATGTGAACACCTTCATAAATAAAGAATGAAGATCACAAAACAGTAACTTAACTTTACCCCATGAGGAACTAGAAAAAGAAGAGAAAATCAAACCCAAAGCTGGTGGACAGAAGGAAATAATGAGCATAAGGCCAGAGGTGAATAAAATGAAGAGTAGAAAAAATAATAGAGATAATCAACAAAATCAAAAGTTGATTTTTTGAAAAGATTAACAAATCTAATTAACTTTACCATGACAGACCATGAAAACAGAGAGAAAATTCAAATTACTAAAGTCAGAATCAAAGTGGGAACATTAATAATGACCTTACATAAAAAATGATTATAAGGAAATACTATAAAAACTTGTATGCCAACAAGTGATATTAAAAAGAAATTCCTAAAAAGACATAAACTACTAAAACTGACTGCAGAAAAATAGAAAATATTTATAAACCTACAAGTAAATAAATTGACTTAGTAATCAAAACTTTTCTCAAAGAATAGCTCAAGACTAAGGGATATTCACTGGATAATTCTATCAATCTTTTACAGAATTAAGACCAGTCTTTCACTAACCTTTCAAAAGTTTAGAAGAGGAGAAACAATTTATAACTCATTTTCTGAGGCCATAATTACTCTGTCACCAAAACCAGACAAAAACATTACAAGAGCACTATGGTCCAGTATCTTTTACAAATATGGACACAAAAATCCTCAACAGAATAACAGCAACTGAATCCAGCAGCAACATATGTAAATGATTTTGCACAACGACAAAGCAGAATTTATCCTGGAATGCAAATTTCATTCAATGTACAAAATCCAATCAATGTAATACACTATGTAAAGGTAATAGATTAGCCAATAAACCAAATGAGCAGATGATTGCAGAAAAAAAGATAATAATTCCGTGGTAAAAACACTCAACAAACTTACAATGGAAGGTGATTTCCTCAATCTGATAAAAGTTATTTATAGAAAACCACATGTTATATCATCCTAAACTGTAAAAAAACAAATAATTAATTCCCCAAAGCAAAAATAACATAACGAAGTTCACTCTCACTACTTCTATATATCATTGTGCTAGAGGTTCTAGACAAGACTATTAGGCAAGGAAAATAAAGGAAAGGCAACCAAATTGGAAAGAAAACATTAAAATTCCTTATATTTGCAGATGGTAAGATAAAGCAGTCCTCCCAAAAGAAACTATTAGAGTTAATAAATGAGTTCAGCAAGGTTATGGATACAAGATCACTATGCGTGATTCTGTTGCATTAAATCATAGCAATGAACAATCTGAAAATGAAATTAAAAATAATTGTATTTACAGTAGCATAAAAAAACTTAGAAATCAATTTAGCAAAAGATTTGCAAGTCTTACAACAAAAGTACAAAACATTGTTGACTAAAATTAAGGAAGTCTTAAATAAATGGAAAAACCTCTTGTAGTTATGGAATGGAATATTTAATGTGTTAAGATGCCAATACTCTCCAAATAGATCTACAGATTCAAAACAATACCTGTTAAAATTTTACCTGGCTTTTTTGTTCTTTTTTGCAGAAATTGACAAGATGGCTGTAAAATTCATATGATAATGCAACTTCCCCAAATAACCAAAACAATTTTGAAAGGAAAAACAAAATGGAGGGCTTACACTTTCTGAATGTAAAATGGACTACAAACCTGTAATAGTCAAGAAAGTTTAGCACTGGCAAAACGGCAGACATACGGATCAATGGAATAGAATCGAGAGTCAAAAAATAAACTTATACCTCTTTGGCCAATAGATTTTCAACTTGGATGTCTAGACCTAACTCGTCCAACCCGCAGCCCACTGGCTCCATGCGGCCCAGGGCGACTTTGAAAATGGCACAACACAAATTTGTATAATTTCTTAAAATATTGTGAGATGGGTTTTTTGCATTTTTTTTTTCTTTAGCTCACCGGGTATTGTTAGCGTTAGTGTATTTTTTTTTCTTTCTTTCTTTTTTTTTTTTGAGATGGAGTCTCTCTCTGTCGCCCAGGCTGGAGCGCAGTGGCTCAATCTAGGTTCACTGTAAGCTCCCCCTCCCAGGTTCACTCTATTCTCCTGCCTCAGCCTCCTGAGTAGCTGGGACTACAGGCGCCCTCTACCGCTCCTGGCTAATTTTTTGTATTTTTGATAGAAACGGGGTTTCACCGTGGTAGCCAGGATGGTCTCAGCCTCCTGACCTCGTGATCCACCCGCCTCAGCCTCCCAAAGTGCTGGGATTACAGGCATAAGCCACCGCGCCCGGCCTCGCGTTAGTGTATTTTACGTGTGGCCCAAGACAATACTTCTTCCAAAGTGGCCCATGGAAACCAAATGATTGGACACCCCTGGCTAGAGCATTCATAGTGGAAAAAAATAGCCTTGTGAAGAATTATGCTGCAATAACTGGATACTTACATCCAAGAGTGATATTAAAGCCCTACCTTGCACCATACACAAAAATGAACACAAAATGGACTACACTGGAGGCATTGGAGGTATTGAACTCTTAGAAACAAACAAGCAAACAAACATGGGGTTAAATCTTCATGACCCTGGATTTGGCGATGGTTTCTTAGAGTTGACACCTATAGCATGAACAACAAAAGAAAAAAGTGCGTTAATAGAATTTTATCAATATCTAAAGCTTTTGTGTTTCAAATAATACTATTAGGAAAGTTAAAATAGAACCCTTGAATGGGAGACAATAATTGCAAATCATATATCTGATAAATGTTTTGTATCTAGAATATATAAAGAGCACTTGCAAAGTAATAATAAAAAGATAACACAATTAAAATATGGAGAAGGAATTAATAGAAATTTCACTAAAATTCATATGTACATGTTCAATAAATATAGTAAAAGTTGCTCAACATCACTATTCATTAAGGAAATGCAAATCAAAACCACAATGTCACACCTTTTCATATCCATATAAAATAGCTTTAATCAAAGTAAAACAGACAATAACAAATGCTGCCAAGGATGTGGAGAAAATGGAATAATTATCATGCATTGCTGGTGAGAATGTACCGTGGTGCAGCCACAATGGAAAACAGCTTGGCGGTTCCTCAAAACTTAAGCATAGAGTTACCATATAATAAAGAATTCAAATTCTGCATATGCATACAAGAGAACTAAAAACATATGTTCACATACAAACTTTACAAAAATGTTCAGCAGCATAATTTATAATAGATAAATATGGAAACACACCAAATGTTCATCAACAGATGAATGAATAAACTAACTGTAGTATTGAATGCTATTACTACTGCTGTTGCTACTACTACTATTATTATTATAATTCATCCATCTCATCTTCTCCCTACTGCTATTACTACTGCAATAAAATATTACTTTGCTGTAAAAAGGAATGAAATACCGATGCATGTTACAACCTGAATGAACCTTGAAAACATTATGCTAAGTGACAGAAGACAGAGGCAAAAGGCCACATATTATATGACTTCATTTCTATGAAATGTCCAAAATAAACAAACCCATTGAGACACAATGTGAATAGTAGTTACAGAGGAAGGGTGAGTGGATTAGAAGTAAATGTTAATGGGTATTGTGTTTTTTCGTGGAATGAAGAAAATATTCTGGAATTAGGTGGTTGCACAATCTTGTGAATATACCAACAATTTTTTAATTGTACACTTCAAAATGGCAAATTGTGTCATATATTAGTTATATCCATATTAAAAGTAAATTATGTAAAAAGAATGTAAATAGATGTTGTGCTTCGTGATGTTGAACAAGACTTCTTCATTCTTAAAGAGATACCTAGATAGAAATAAACCTTTGTGCATTGCTTCAATCATAAGTTTTGGATCTCCAAGACCTACCTTGTAATCATGGGTATGTCTGTCCTAAGGGCCAAAGTCCACCTGCTAAAGAGGCAATGAATCTCATGAATCTTAGCTTATATTGTTATAGTTGCTGAGCCAACCATTTCGGTATCCACCATGTATCAGGACTTCTTATACAAAATAGTTAATCTTCTTATGGTTTAAGTTCTTTTCAGTTGGAGTTTTGGTTCCTTGGAGCCCAAGAAGTGCAGGACGGCTTACTATTACCAATTCTAATATACAGAATTTCAATACATATGAAAGTATTCTTTTCAATACTATATCATTAAGTTATTGCTAATCGGCAAAAGAATGTGTAAACAATTGTGAGTTGATTTCATACGATGCTACTTTTATTTGGAATTAGTCATAGATAACTCATTAAAGTGCAATTGTTTAATTATCTAAATCATTTGTCAGTTGCAGTAGATGTTGTCAGTGCCCCACTCATGTTCCTCAGAACTCATTATTTTGGTGTGTTTCCACCAAGTTCCAATTGTCAGTAAATACATATTTGAGCCTAAGGCATTTTACAGAGCCACAGAAAGCTGTTTGTCCGTGTTTTCTTGTAGGATGGAAATGCCAGGGTATTAATACCCTCTGAGAGAAGTCCTCACTCAATGGTTCTAGGAAATGTATGTATAAATATCTGGCTTCCTTGGCCTGCTTGTGAAATAATTCTGAGGTCTGTGCTTTTCATGTTTAAGAGTCCTCCTGTAGAACAGAGCTCCAGATATTCACATGGTTCTTGGCTTGTTATCACACTTTTTGTTGTTTTTCTTCCCTGTATCACTTTCCTATAATTTTACCAATGTCATTTGCACCTGTCAGAGAAATTATTTGCTCTTAACTTCTTGTCTCAGGATCTGCTTCCAAGGAAATTCAAACCAAAGTATATATGTGCAAAATCATCATTCTGAAGATATATGGACTTACTCACAATGATCACCTGCATTAACATTTTTATCACATCTTCACTTTTGCATCACAGGGAAGCCTGAGAAAGGTCTGACATTTGACGAGGGCTTAGTGAAACTATTAATGTTATTAATAGCGAAGTACTGAATCCATGGCCTTCCTCACTTCAGCTGTGTAAACAGTGTGATTACCAACAGCTACTATCTAATAATAAAGCTAATTGGGTTTCTCACAGAAAAGCTCTCACTGGTAGTTTTTTGAAAAAAATATTTGTTATATTTTCTTGTGAAATTACATTTTCAAATTAATATACATTGCTGTTATATTTGTTCATTTGAATAACTGAAATTCATCTGTCCAAGACAAGCTTAAATCAGTGTTATATGTTGGTCACACAAATGACAAAACTGGAGCCATGCTTTTCATGCTTATATCATAGTGGAGTGGGCTGATTTGATTGTCTGAGAATGTTATTAATTCATGCAATTAACTTGCTGAAAGTATTATATTTTGAAGTCCTATATAATTCCTTCAGAAATTCTTTTCCAATTTGTATGACAGAATTGAATGGATAAAATATAGTTTTCTCCTATCACACTAAAAATATTCTCCCAGAACTTGACATGTTCAGAGAGGAATCAAATTCTTCATTGCTTCAAATGGCTTTTGTAAGAAAGTGTCATTGAATAAAATCATATTATTTTGGTTAAGAACCAATTCTTCACAATCAATCAAAATAATAAAATAAGTACATTATACATATTTTGAGAAGTGGCACTGGGTAAGATCAAAACTGAAAAGCAAAATCACCTTCTCAATTTACTTCTTTATCATTTTCTTAAAGTAAGGGCAGCATACCAAGTGTATTAATTCCACATAATTACAGCCATCTCATTGATAAATTTATATTTAGATATATCTTTTGTACAGCAATTATATTTTTTATTACTTACATTTATTTGTTTATTTTCTCAATTATTAAAATAATAATACCCTGTTTCCATTATATATAGTGTTTAATATTACCTTTTATTTATGGCAAGTGATAGGGATTTTCCGTTTGTTCTAATGGCATATAATTTTCTTTTAAAATAAATTTAAGAATGCTTAGTGAGTAAATTTAGAAAAAAATTATTAAATATATAATGGTACACAGAAAAGGAAAAGGGTGAAATGTGACCACAGCAGAAGAAACTGCTACAGTAGAACTAGATACTATTTTAACATTAAAAGAATCTATTGCTGCTTTGGGTACTGCTATTTGCTACCTATATGAGGTATTTGCTACTATATGAGTATTTTCACATTATCATTTCATACCTATACAGGCATCTTCACTTTATCATATTGGGCTTCAATTCCCTCTCCAAAACTTGCTCATTTCAAGCTAATATTTTATGATACCACAATTGCTAGTCATGGGGGGCATCTGGCAAGATTGTCAAATAGGAAAAGCTCCAGTCTGCAGCTCCCAGTGAGACCAATGCAGAGGTTGGTGATTACTGCATTTCCAACTAAGGTACACAGTTTATCTCACTGGGACTGGTAGACAGTGGGTGTAGACCATGGATGGCGAGCAAAAGCAGGGTAGGGGCGTTGCTTCATCCAGGAAGTACAAGGGGCCGAGGAATTCCCTCCCCTAGCCAAGAGAAGCCATGAGGGATTGTGCCATGAGGAACGGTGCAATCTGGCCCAGATTCTATGCTTTTCCCATGGTTTTTGCAACCCACAGACCATGAGATTCCCTAGGGTGCCTACACCACCAGGGTCCTGGGTTTCAAGCACAAAACTGGGCGGCTATTTGTGCAACACTGCGCTAGCCACAGAAGTTTTTTCTCATACCCCAGTGGCTCTTGGAAGCCCAGCGAGACAGAACCATTCACTCCCCTGGAAAGGAGGCTGAAGCCAGGGAGCCAAGTGGTCTTGGTCAGGGGTTCCCACACCCATGGAGCCCCACAAGCTAAGATCCACTGGCTTGATATTCTCGCTGTCAGCACAGCAATCTGAAGTCCACCTGGGATGCTCTAATTTGGTCAGGGGAGGGGTGTCTGCCGTTATTGAGGCTTGAGTAGGCAGTTTTCCCCTCACAGTGTAAACAGAGCAGCCAGGAAGTTAAGACTGGGCAGAACCCAGCACAGTGCCACAAAGCTGCTGTAGCCCAACTGCCTCCCTAGATTCCTCCTCTCTGAGCAGGGCACTTCTCTGGCAGTATCCCCAGTCAGGGACTTATAGATAAAACTCCCATCTTCCTGTGACAGAGCATCTGGAGGAAGGGGTGGTTGTGGGTGCAGTTTCAGCAGATTTAAACATTCCTGTCTGCCAGCTCTGAAGAAAGCAGATCTCCCAGCAGAGCACTCGAGCTCTACTAAGGGACAGACTGCCTCCTCAAATGGGTCCCTGACTCCCATGCCTCCTGACTGGGAGAAAATTCCTGGGAGGGGTCGACAGACACCTCATACAGGAGAACTCTGGCTGCCAATAGGCCGGTGCCCCTCTGGGGCGAAGCTTCCAGACGAAGAAGCAGGCCGCAATCTTTACTATTTTGCAGCCTCTGCTGGTGATACCCAAGCACATAGGATCTGGAGTGGACCTCCAGTAAACTCCAGCTGACCTGCAGAAGAGGGGCCTGACTGTTGGCAGGAAAACTAACAAACATAAAGCGATAACATCAGCATCAACAAAAAGGACATCCATGCAAAAACTCCATCCAAAGGTCATCAGCATCAAAGAACAAAGCTAGATAAATCCATGAAAATGAGGGAAAAGCAGCACAAAATTCTGAAAATTCTGAAAGTCAGAGTGTCTTTTCTCCTCCAAAGGATCACAACTCCTCACCAGCAAGGACACAAAACTGGATGGAGAATGAGTTGGATGAATTGACAGAAGTAGATTTCAGAAGGTGGGTAATAACAAACTCCTCCAAAGGAGCATGTTCTGACCCAATGCAAGGAAACTAAGAACCTTGAAAAAAGATTACAGGAACTGCTAACTAGAATAACCAGTCCAGAGAAAAACATAAATGACCTGATGGAGCTGAAAATCACAGCACAAGAACTTCATGAGGCATACACAAGATCAATAACCGAATTGATCAAGCAGAAGAAAGAATATCAGAAATTGAAGACCAACTTAACAAAATAAAGCATGAAGACAAGATCAGAGAAAAAAGAATGAAAAGGAACGAACAAAGCCTTCAAGAAATATGGGACTATGTGAAAAGACCAAACCTACGATTGACTGGTGTACCTGAAAATGATGGAGAGAATGAATCCAAGTTGGAAAACACACTTCAGGATATTATTGAGGAAAACTTCCCCAACCTACCAAGACAGGCCCATATTCAAATTCAGGAAATACAGAGAACACTACTAAAATATTCCTTGAGAAGAGCAACACCAAGACACATGATTGTCAGATTCACCAAGGTTGAAATGAAGGAAAAAATGTTAAGGACAGCCAGAGAAAAAGGTCAGGTTACCTATAAAAAGAAGCCCATCAGACTAACAGCAAATCTCTGCAGAAACCCCACGAGCCAGAAGAGAGAGGGGGTCAATATTCAACATTCTTAAAGAAAAGAATTTTCAACCAAGAATTTCATATCCAGCCAAACTAAGCTTATAAGAGAGGGAGAAATAAAATCTTTTACAGAAAAGCAGATGCTGCAGGATTTTGTCATCACCAGGCCTGCCTTCCAAGAGCTCCTGAAGGAAGCACTAAGTATGGAAGGGAAAAACTGGTGTCAGCCACTGCAAAAACATACCAAAATATAAAGACCAGTGATGCTATGAAGAAACTGCATCTACTCACTCACAACCTCACAACTACAAGGAAACTGAACAACCTGCTCCTCAATGACTACTGGGTAAACAACAAAATTAATTTAGAAAAAATTGGTTCTTTGAAATCAATGAGAACAAAGACACAACGTACCAGAATCTCTGGGGCACAGTTAAAGCAGTGTTTAGAGGGAAATTTATAGCCCTAAATGCCCACATCAAAAAGTAGGGAGGATCTAAAATTGACACCCTGACATCACAATTAAAAGAACTAGAGAAGCAAGAGCAAACATATTCAAAAGATAGCAGAAGACAAGAAATAACTAAGATCAGAGCAGAACTGAAGGAGATAGAGACAAAAAAATCCTTCGAAAAAAATCAATGAATCCAGGAGCTGGTTTTTTGAAAAGATTAACAAAATAGGTAGACTGCTAACCAGACTAATAAAGAAGACAAAAGAGAAGAATCAAATAGACACAATAAAAAATGATAAAGGGGATATCACCACTGATCCCACAGAAATACAAACTACCATCACAGAATAATATAAACACCTCTATGCAAATAAACTAAAAAATCTAGAAGAAATGGATAAATTCCTGGACACATTCACCCTCTCAAGACTAAACCAGGAAGCAGCTGAATCCCTGAATATACCAACAACAAGTTCTTAAATTGAAGCAGTAATTAATAACCCACCAATCAAAAAAAGCCCAGGACCAGATGGATTCACAGCCGAATTCTACCACAGGTACAAGGAGGTGCTGGTACCATTCCTTCTGAAACTATTTCGAACAATAGAAAGAAAGGGATTCCTCTCTAACTCATTTTATGAGGCCAGCATTATGCTGATACCAAAACCTGGCAGAGGCACAACAGAAAAAAAGAATTTCAGGCCAATATCCCTGATGAATATCCATGCGAAAATTCTCAATAAAATACTGGCAAACTGAATACAGCTGCACATCCAAAAGCTTATCTACCATGATCAAGTCGCCTTCATCCCTGGAATGCAAGGCTGGCTCAACATATGCAAATCATGCAAATCAATAAACATAACCCTTCATATAGGCAAAACCAATGATAAAAAATACATGATTATCTCAATAGATGCAGAAAAGGACTTTGCTCAAACTCAACACCCCTTCATGCTAAAAACACTCAATAAACTGGGTATTGATGGAACACATATCAAAATAATAAGAGCTATTTCTGACAAACCCAGAGCGAATTTCATACTGAATGGGCAAAAGCTGGAAGCATTCCCTTTGAAAAAGCAGCACGAGAAAAGAATGCCCTCTCTCACCACTCCTATTCAACGTACCATTGGAAGTGCTGGCCAGGGCAATCAGGCAAGACAAAGAAATAAAGCGTATTCAAATTGGAAGAGAGGAAGTCAAATTGTCTATGTTTTCAGATAACATGACCGTATATTTAGAAAACCCCATCGCCTTAGCCCCCAAACTCCTGAAGCTGATAAGTAACTTCAGCAAAGTCTCAGGAGATAAAATCATTGTGCAAACATCACAAGCATTCCTATACACCAATAATACACAAACAGAGACCAAACCATGAGTGAACTCCCATTCATAATTGCTACAAAGAGAATAAAATACATAGGAATACAATTTAGAAGGGATGTGAAGGACCTCTTCAAGGAGAACTATAAACCACTACTCAAGGAAATAATAGAGGATACAAAAACATGGAAAAACATTTTATGCTCTTGAATAGGAAGAATTGCTATTGTGAAAATGTCCATACTGCCCAAAGTAATGCATAGATTCAATGCTATCCCTGTCAAGCTACCATTAACTTTCTTCACAGAATTAGAAAAAAAACACTTTAAATTTCATATGAAACCAAAAAAGAGCCTGCATAGCCAAGACAATCCTAAGCAAAAAGAACAAAGTTGGAGGCATCATGTTTCCTGACTTCAAACTATACTGCAAGGCTACAGTAAACAAAACAGCGTGGCACTGGTACCAAAACAGATATATAGACCAATGGAACAGAACAGAGGCCTCAGAAGAAAACACCAAAAATATACAACCATCTGATCTTTGACAAACCTGACAAAAACAAGCAAAGGGGAAAGGATTCCCTATTTAACCAATGGTGTTGTAAAATCTGGCTAGCCAAATACAGGATACTGAAACTGGGCCACTTCCTTACACCTTATACAAAAATTAACTCAAGATTGATTAAAGGCTTAAATGTAAGACCTAAAAGCATGAAAACCCTAGAAGAAAACCTAGGCAATACCATTCAGGACATAGGCATGGGCAAAGATTTCATAACTAAAACACCAAAAGCAATGGCAACAAAAGCCAAAATTGACAAATGGGATCTAATCAAACTAAAAAGCTTCTGCACAGTAAAAGAAGCTATTATCAGAGTGAACAGGCAACCTACAGAATGGGAGAAAATGTTTGCAATCTATTCATCTGACAAAGGGCTAATATCCAGAATCTACAAGGAACTTAAACACATTTACAAGAAAGAAACAACCCCATCAAAAAGTCCCTTTTCAGAACAGGGACTTCTCAAAAGAAGACATTTATTCAGCCAACAAACATATGAATAAAAGCTCATCATCACTGGTCATTAGAGAAATGCAAATCAAAACCACA
>NW_012098965.1:491700-505224 GCF_000951045.1 Mandrillus leucophaeus | reverse complement strand
TCTCAGCCAACTAACACAGGAACAGAAAACCAAACACCGCATGTTCTCACTCATAAGTGGGAGTTGAACAATGAGAATACGTGGACACAGGGAGGGGAACATCACACAAAGGGGCCTGTTGGGGGGTAGGGGGCAAGGGGAGGAACAGCACTGGGACAAATGCCTAATGCATGCTTGACTTAAAACCTAGATGATGGGTTGATGGGTGCAGCCAAACATCATGGCACATGTATTCCTATGTAACAAACCTGCACATTCTGCACATGTATCCCAGAACTTAAAGTATAATAAAAATAAAATTAAAAATAAATAATTAGTAGTCATAAAACTTCTTGATTTTTAGTAACTTTTGACACATATAATTAAAGTATCATGTTTACATTTTTCTATATGTTGATTGTCCTACTTCTTGATTCTGTTAACTATGCCTCAGGGTAGGTCACAATTTTGGTTGTGATTTTAGCTATAAGCTCATCTTTAATGGTTTCCTCCCCACAACCTCCACCCTCAACCTTACCCCCGACCATGTGAGAAGCTAGAACATCAGTAACATTTTGCCACTTGGGAAAAATATTTTTGTAGCTGACATCTTGAGGGTTTCTTTCCCCCTACCTTCTCCATTCTCTCCTCTTTGTAGATGGACGATGACACTATTAATCTGCTTTTGTTACATTTAATCCAGAATTTCTATATACTGTTAGTGGGTAGTTGGGGGTCAGGGGAGAAGTCATTCTATACCAACTCAGCCTATGATATTACTAAAAGTTATTTCATATTTATATAATATAATGGCACTTTAAGTTTATATTTTTATTAGGAAATCAATATGTTTATAGTTAGATCAGGTTTTTTTAATTACTAGAGTCCATTATAAAATCTAATGTGCTTGATTCATATTACAAGATTTTTAAATAAATAGAGAAGGCTATTTTCCATGGTATTCTGACTATCTTTAGTTACTTTTATTTAAGAATGTAATTTTTTTATCATCAAAATGTTTTTTAAAAAACTTAATATTGTTAAGAAAATTCATAGTCTCATTGAAAGGTACATAATTCTTTTCATTTAGTAATGTGTTTTCTTGTGAAATGTGATTTAGTATGTAATTGAGTAGATATTCATTTCAACATGAAGCACTTTCTGAAAATCACTGACATCTGGAAATGGCAACAATTCCCTGTAAGCTTTGAAAAACAATTATGTTAAAGGACCACTTTTGATTGACTTTAAGAAGTTCAAGAGTTCAGTAAATAAAGTAGGTCAAGTGTTAATCATATTTTTATACTGTAGCAAATGCTGTTGACAC
Organism: Mandrillus leucophaeus; assembly: GCF_000951045.1. Lineage (NCBI taxonomy): Eukaryota > Metazoa > Chordata > Mammalia > Primates > Cercopithecidae > Mandrillus > Mandrillus leucophaeus. Next base: position 503,918 of record NW_012098965.1, on the reverse strand, counting down.
TTGAACACATTAATATTTCACTGAGTTCAATGTCATCAATCACACTCAATCATTACCTTTTGGTTTCCAATTAATGCATATTTGTCCTTCAGAACTTAGCTTAAATACGACTTCTTTTAGGAACTTTCTACAATCACTTAATTGTATTATGTAATATGCTTACATATTATGTAATTATAGTGTGTATCACACTTTATTGGGCTTATATGTCTAACATCTGTCTTTTCCACCACCCTGTAAACTCTTTGAGGGAAACAACTATGTTATCTGGTTTCCCTCTGTATCTTAAATTTTTAGATTCTTGAGACAGGAATGTATTCAAGAAATAGGTGTTGAATGCAAAAATGGGTGAATAAACAAATATATATATTCAGAACTATTCTTACTTGTAATTCCAATAGAAATCATGTTAGAAAGTCTTGGGGAAAAAAAAAACAATTTGATGTAATAAAATCAGAATAAAGGCTACTCTCAAGTTTTGTCAGATATGCTTCCGGGACCAATCAGTTTGATGGTGAAGACCACAACTCTTCTTTGAGTCCTTCCTGTTCTAGCTTCTATTCCTCCCAAGGTTAAAAAATATGAGTCTTCTCTAAGCCACACTCATGTTCATTTCTTTTGAATTATCTCTGGTCCTTAAGTCTCAATTTCCTTGTATATAAATTGAGGACAATGCACAGAAATGATGGACTCTAGGGAACATTTTATAATTAATATAATAGTGCAGAATTCAGATAATTTCATGTTTGAGTTTATATTTTCTACAGTTATATCTTTTTATTTTCTCCCCAATATTTCAGAAGGAAGTTTAGTATATCTTCAGGAATTCCTGCCTTCCAACTGAATACTAAAAAATAGACAAACAATAATACAATCCCTACAAGTCTTGACTTTATATTTTTTGCCTTTTGACATTTTTATTTCAAAAACAAATTATTTTTAAAAATCCAGAATTTTCATAACTCTTGTCCATCCAGCCTTTTTGAGTACCCCTAAAGAGGCTATTTATTAAGGCAATGGAAAAGGAGACTTGAAAAGAAGTTGATTGAATGCTTCCATTTTCCTAATATTTAGTTTGTTAGCTAAGACCCAAATATCAGTTTTGCTAATAAATCTTGCTTTTATGTAGGGGTTTCTCAAAAAGACACTAAATTCTATTCATTTTTGTTGAACTTTTTTCCCATAGCTTACAACATTTAGATGATCTCTGACTCTGTTTTTCATTATTTCCATTGTTGCAAGTTGGTAGGAGACAATTTTCTAGTCTATTGATTTAAAGACCATTTTTCAATACAGCTAAAAGTAATATGATGTGGTAAACTACAAATTAGGGTTTTGATAGAAAATACAACATTTTCCAGGCAGGATCTTACTGGTATCTTAATTCATGTTGGATTACAAATAACCACATATAATAAACATTCCCCCCATGTTTTAAAACAGCTTTTTTAGGACCTTTGGTCGTACTTTTTACTAAATGAACCCTTAAGATGCTGTTGCAAATTGCCAATGAATCTATGGTGCTATATTAAAAAATAAAGAACAGAAAAATTTTTGTTTATATATTCTTGGGAACCAATATGTTACTTGTATAATATCCTTTGTAGTTAAAAATGATACCTGGACACTCTAAAGTTATTTGGTGCTATATAAACCAGCATTTGAATCTTGTCAGAAATTCTGTCTTCAAGTGTGTGTGTATATGTGTGTGTGTGTGTGTTTGTGTGGTGTTTAATTACACTTGTTTCAGTCTGGTAAAAAATATTTCACGGTTAATTTGAACATTAAAATGTTTTATGACAGCATTTTGGTTGCTTTTGTAGTGAAATCCATTTAAAATTGCAGTCTTAAGTTTCACAGGGTTTTTAAAGTAAGAGATTAATTACTGTTGCTGTTGTGGTTTATAACGTGTGATACATTATTTTAGTGTTACATAGGCTCCAGAGCTGGATCATTTCTTTTTTACTTAGATTGGAGACTTTCTCTGTTCTATTGTTACGAAAGAAAGAAGGAAGAAAGGAAGGAAAGAAGGAAGGAAGGAAGGAGAAAGAAAGAAAAAAAGAAAAGAAAGAAAGAGAGAAGAAAGAAAATCGGTCCTGGGTAGCATGTATCCAACTTGAGATCATATATGGGTCCAACAAGTGGAAGTTTGAATTTTAAACTCTGAACTCTAAAGAAGCAACTCAAAGATATGAAGAATCTTGTCATTTTAAGTTTAAAGGGAGGTTAAATATTACCTTATTCAATCATAGTCTAATTCCATTTTGGATCCCATATCTTAATATATTATCTATCAAATAAACTATAATTTATTAACTAATTGTTAATGTATTTCCTTTTTTAAATCAAAATCATTTTCACTTAACATTCTGAATTTTATTTTTATTTATTTATTTATTGATGGCATCTCCCTCTGTCACCCAGGCTGGAGTGCAGTGGTGTGATCTCGGTTCACTGCAACCTCTACCTCCTGGGTTCAAGCGATACTCCTTCCTCAGCCTCCTGAGTAGCTGGGATTACAGGTGTGCGCTACCATGCCCGTCTAATTTTTGTATTTTTAGTAGAGGTGAGGCTTCACCATGTTGGTCAGGCTGGTCTCAAACTCCTGACCTCGTGATCCGCCCGTCTCGGCCTCCCAAAGTTCTGGGATTACAGGCGTAAGTCACCGCACCTGGCCACATTCTGAAATTTTCATCAGCATATAATATAATTGAAACATCAGATAATGAATTTAATTTCACCTTAAACTTTACTTTTATTGGTTCAGTTGGTGCTTTTAATAAAAGTAAAACCTGGCCAGGCGCAGTGGTTCACACCTGTAATCTTAGCACTTTGAGAAGCAGAGGCGGGTGGGTCACTTGAAGTCAGGAGTTCCAGACAAGCCTGGCCAACATGGCGAAACCCTTTTTCTACAAAAAACACAGGCATGGAGGTTTCTGCCTGTAGTCTCAGCTACTCGTGAGGCTGAGGTAGGAGAGTGGCTTGAACTGGGGAGGTTGAGGTTGCAGAAGCTGAGATCATGTCTCTGCACTCCAGCCTGGGTGAAAGAGAGACTGTTATTAAAAAAAAAAAAAAAAAAAAGTAAATGGTTTTGAAATAATAAAAACAGCAAATCCCATGCCATAACTACTGCCAAAAATTGTATTTCATAAGGAACCAAGGGCAACCTGCAACCTGCATTAGCATGAATTGCCTACCCAAATAATTGCCACTTTAGATAACTGAAAGCAGTGACCTGAATGAAACAAGAAATATCACAGAGGATCAGAGCTTGACTCATTGCTATGATTTGTTTCCTAATAATGTGGAATGTGGTTTCATCCCCAGAATTTTGCCCTGTGCCTGACATATAACAGATGCCCAATGCAAGTTTTTTGAATAACCGAATTAAACAAAGAAAATAAATGAATAAGTAAGTTTATTACTATGTTGTAAGTGGAAATCTGAGACTTCTGTGTTCCTGCGTTGGGAGTAGAAAAGGACAATCTTTAAAACTTAGATAAAAAGAAACTTAAAAGTCATTTATTCTGACTTTCCTCATTTTGCAGTCCCAACATCCTGTGGTCCTATGCTCAAGATCCCACAACTGGCTCATGAGGGGCATAGCCAGCACTTGAACTCAAGGCTGTGGGTATGAAGAACATAATTCTGTTTACTTCATTATTTACCTACAGCCAAGTAGGATTGTTGTATTTACAGAACAAGAAAGTGAGATCCTCCCATCTAGGTGTCAATGCCTAAAACATCCCTGTTTTATACATTCTGCTTCTGTTTAGTTCGGCTTCAAGCTATGAGGAACATTGTTAGTGACTGTGATAGAAGAGGTTGCAGCTGAATTTCTTAATCATGGTGTTTATAATGCTTCCAGCATTGTCATTCAGCAGGTGGCTTAGTTGATATTGATTTTAGTAAAGAAAAAAATTCTCCATACAGTATTCTTGAATCATTTGTGGGCAGGCTGGCTGTTAGTTATGATCTGTATCTATTAGATTTAAGTCTGGTCAAATGGCAAAATAGGTAGAGCAGTTGAATCCTAACAATCAAGGAGTAGATGTGGGGTATTTTTTAATGTGACAAAACACTTCTAGGTTAAGCCAAAAATTGGGAAATTGGCTCTCTATGGACTATACTAAATCTTCTGGTCATGGGGAGGTGTTTTTGGTGGGAATTTGAAACCAAGAACATAAAATGTCAGATTATTCCGCCAACAGTTACTGGGACCTCTTGTGCCATTTTAACTGTAAGACAAAAGGCTGATAAAGAGTTACCCCTGCGAAGCTTTTAGTAGGAAAGTTCCTACCCAAACAGATTGAATTATCAAAAAATTGACAATTTTTTCATGACTCATGGATCCAAGCACCCAGGGACATCTTCTAGATCACGTGTTTGCCACAGAGATGTTTCTCAAAAATTACAATACTTTTTTTCCTCTAGTCACTGCAGTAAAAAAAGAATAAGAAAACTCATTTTCTTTTCCGATCATGCTATAACAATATGATTCTGGATAAGTCATATATTACCTCATTGGTAACAGAAGGTTGAAATATATGATGGTATGAACCATAACATTAACTTCTATATGCCAATTTCAGTAGAAGTCTCTAACCTAGGTGACCTCACTGAATTGTTATAAAACCTTAAATATGGTTATCTTCATTTTATAGACATGGGCACTGAGACTCAGAATTGGTGACTTAGCTAAATTATAACAGAGACAGGCTCTGAATGCTGGTGAATGTGTTTCCAAAACCCACTATATTGTATCCCACTGATACCCTGCTTACTAAGGTTGCTTGTGTTTTATAGTAAATCTTTAGATGTATATTGCAGTTTGGTATCTTTGGATATCTCTAGCAAGTAAGATAACTGACTCAGTGATTCTAATTTACAAATGGAAAATTGAATTCCAACGCAAATAAAATTTGCGAGGTTAAAAATCTAACACAAGAGTGATGGCTATACATATTGCTCAAGCTTACAGTTTTATTTTTCTGAATTGAGTAAGGGTATATACATGTGTTTGAAGAATACGAAGCCTTCTGTGTGCTAATGTTTTTTCAAACAAGATGTTTCTGATTTCTAATTGTAATATTACCTTACAAGCCTTGTCAAGTTTTCCCTATGATCTTCATCTCATATTGTCCTCCAGAAAAAAGATTACACTAGAAAAATCTGGCCCACAATAGATGGCATTAGTTAACATCAATGGTTCCATTTTGTTGTTTAATCAGAATCAATTTTCCCTTTATTTAAAGTTAAAAGAAAATTATATTTAAATAGCATAAGCAGTGAATAAAGCTTCTAAATCCACACTTTAATTATTAACGTCCCAATGGTCTTTTCAATTGACTTGAAGCTGTACAACTATCTGTAATATATTTATGCATAATTAAAATCCTCAATTTTTACTTTATTTTGTAATTAGATGGTCTTTTTGATTGCACAAATGTATGCATGCCAACACATGCACACACACGTTACTATGGAATCTAAATTAAACACATCTGTAGCTTCAATTAAGTAATTTTAAGTTATACATGTGTGCTATTAACCTGAACTGTAGCAGGTCAGATCTGTAAAGTAGTTTTGAGATGAAGTAGATTCTCAATCATAAGGAGAGTCTCAGAACTAATCAGATTCTTATTGGTATAATGATCAGATATATGTTCCTTCTATATGACTCAAAGGGAAATATTGGATTCACTGATTATGTTGTGATATAACTAAAGTTCTGATTGATTCGCCTGAAAGATACAACTATAAAGTATTTTCAGAATCATGTAAAATGTTGGCATATCCAGAATGTATGTCCCTTTGACGATTTTAAGCAGTATTTCTAACTTTGTTTAGACATGTGAGTAAGAACATGTGATTCTATCTGTAATATCATAAGAGTCTCTTTAAGTGCAACTGTGAATGTGCAAAGAGGGTGACAATTTTGCCACCATATTATGGTTATAATAGTATTCAGATTATAACAAGTTGAAAGAAAAAAATTATATTGAAGAGAACTTTAAAAATGAATGAAATATGTTGGTACTTTCAAAGAGGTTCCTGGAAGCCTCTCTTTCCAATAATAACCATAGAAATAAAGGAAAGGAAAAAAAGTCTTAAAGAATACTGCATTAATCTGAATTGAAAGACTGCAAAGCATGTAATTATAAGTGTGTAAAAAGTCAGAAAGTGAAAAAACCAAAGTAATGAGAGATTCTTGTAATATCTAGTGTCACAAAGTTGCAATTCTATCAGAAGTTTTGCTCTCAAGAGGTATCTTGGAAAGGGGAAAAAAAGGCCTCAGGAAATAATAACTAGAACTTGGCAAAGAAAGCTTCTTTATGAGAAGTGCCTGCAGGGCAGAAATAATTGGAAGCAGAGGCTTCCATTGCCCTGACAGATGCACCTTGGTTCTACCTAGGAGTGTACTCCCTAAAAGACCCAAGCAGAGTGTAATAAAAAATCATCTGGGGATGATCTTGACATTGTATTTGGACAAACAGAGGGAAAAGTGAAGAGAGACATAAACTTAAGTGGACATTCAAACATATCCACATGGAGCTAGGAGGTCATTATTGGGTAGTTCAGGCCAAACATGCTTTAGCCTAAAGTATCCATTAGTTATTTCCTCTCATGACCAGGACAATTGCTCCCATATCCCAATCCTTTTTTTTTAGTATTGAGTGAGTCTGATAAATGTTACTGTTTTATAGAAGGAACCTAGTTAACATCAATGGTTCCATTTTGTTGTTTAATCAGAATCAATTTTCCCTTTATTTAAAGTTAAAAGAAAATTATATTTAAATAGCATAAGCAGTGAATAAAGCTTCTAAATCCACACTTTAATTATTAACGTCCCAATGGTCTTTTCAATTGACTTGAAGCTGTACAACTATCTGTAATATATTTATGCATAATTAAAATCCTCAATTTTTACTTTATTTTGTAATTAGATGGTCTTTTTGATTGCACAAATGTATGCATGCCAACACATGCACACACACGTTACTATGGAATCTAAATTAAACACATCTGTAGCTTCAATTAAGTAATTTTAAGTTATACATGTGTGCTATTAACCTGAACTGTAGCAGGTCAGATCTGTAAAGTAGTTTTGAGATGAAGTAGATTCTCAATCATAAGGAGAGTCTCAGAACTAATCAGATTCTTATTGGTATAATGATCAGATATATGTTCCTTCTATATGACTCAAAGGGAAATATTGGATTCACTGATTATGTTGTGATATAACTAAAGTTCTGATTGATTCGCCTGAAAGATACAACTATAAAGTATTTTCAGAATCATGTAAAATGTTGGCATATCCAGAATGTATGTCCCTTTGACGATTTTAAGCAGTATTTCTAACTTTGTTTAGACATGTGAGTAAGAACATGTGATTCTATCTGTAATATCATAAGAGTCTCTTTAAGTGCAACTGTGAATGTGCAAAGAGGGTGACAATTTTGCCACCATATTATGGTTATAATAGTATTCAGATTATAACAAGTTGAAAGAAAAAAATTATATTGAAGAGAACTTTAAAAATGAATGAAATATGTTGGTACTTTCAAAGAGGTTCCTGGAAGCCTCTCTTTCCAATAATAACCATAGAAATAAAGGAAAGGAAAAAAAGTCTTAAAGAATACTGCATTAATCTGAATTGAAAGACTGCAAAGCATGTAATTATAAGTGTGTAAAAAGTCAGAAAGTGAAAAAACCAAAGTAATGAGAGATTCTTGTAATATCTAGTGTCACAAAGTTGCAATTCTATCAGAAGTTTTGCTCTCAAGAGGTATCTTGGAAAGGGGAAAAAAAGGCCTCAGGAAATAATAACTAGAACTTGGCAAAGAAAGCTTCTTTATGAGAAGTGCCTGCAGGGCAGAAATAATTGGAAGCAGAGGCTTCCATTGCCCTGACAGATGCACCTTGGTTCTACCTAGGAGTGTACTCCCTAAAAGACCCAAGCAGAGTGTAATAAAAAATCATCTGGGGATGATCTTGACATTGTATTTGGACAAACAGAGGGAAAAGTGAAGAGAGACATAAACTTAAGTGGACATTCAAACATATCCACATGGAGCTAGGAGGTCATTATTGGGTAGTTCAGGCCAAACATGCTTTAGCCTAAAGTATCCATTAGTTATTTCCTCTCATGACCAGGACAATTGCTCCCATATCCCAATCCTTTTTTTTTAGTATTGAGTGAGTCTGATAAATGTTACTGTTTTATAGAAGGAACCTTTCCTCTTGGTAGCACTACAAACAGTGCTTGCCCTTTAAGAGTTCATTTTATCTGTGGGAAGGTTCAACACACTTGAGAAAATATGATGGGGAAGATAGTATGGTCTCAATGGCCACCCTTTCAGCACCAGTGCTGCTTTAGCTTCCAGGAAAACACGAAAAATTTCACTAAAGAAAAAGAAATCTATGTTCTTTTGAAATTTACAAAAAAAAAAAAACTAGTTTCAAAACTTTAATATTTTTTAATGTAATGAAGCCGTTTAAAACTATTACTCTTTCTCTCAATTATCTATCAATCTATCTATCATCTATCTATCTATCTATCTATCTATCTATCTATCTATCTATCTGTCTGTCTATCTATCCATCCTAACTAGCTAGCTAGCTATGGTGAGAGTAATGGAAAGAGATGGACAGGGAGAGATAGAACAAGAGAGAAAGAGAGAGAGACCCAGAGAGAGAGATAGAGAGAGTGAGACAGAGAGAGAGAGAAAGAGAGAGAGATGAAAATAGCTGTTTGATGAACATTTTGACAGGAAGGAGTATTACATATTTTTTTAAAGGTTTGGTTGATGAGAGATATTGAAGAAAGAAACTGAGGTTCATCAAGGCTCACAGTAATATTACAATGTAGAAATTTAAAAATGTTTCAAAAAGTTATATTTCACTCTATTCACCTTAGAACTTTGCTGTTCTAAAATAATTAATTTAGCAGAGTGATGCCTGAAGAATTTTCCATTTAGAGTGGATCAGAGGTTACCAGCCGAGGTGGTTTTACTGGGAGAGCATAGCTAAACTTTATTTCCCATAATTCTATTCACTATATGGTGACGGGTTAGATTTGGTCAAAAGATGAAATGTCATGTGATTTGGAAGGAGTGAGTGAAGTGGTACATCCATTACATTCTGTAGGTTGTCATAGTTAGATGGAGTCCTTGAGCAACTACAAAGGTCCCTGGCAGGCTCCAGATGTACTCACTCTCATCCACTCTGTGTCTATCATTTTTTCCACTGATGGCTTTTGACCATAGTAGCCCCAGGTCTATCGCCAGGTGCTTGGTTGCAGAACCACATAGGGACCAAAGTTTTCTATAGATCTCCCTCCTTTCCTATTATCATGGTGTAGAGAAGACCATGCTGAATTAGGAAGAAGAAAAGCCTATATTCTTATCCAGATTTTTCCACAGTCGTGTGTCCTTGCACAGTGGCTTACTCTATGCCTCAGTTTCTTCAATTACACAATAAAAAGATTGATATAGAGAAGTTCTTAGGTCCTTTCCAGGTTTAAAAATTGATGTGTGTCTTTACTCGCCTTTTAGTGGCAGGTTTCTTGTGAGGAAAGTCAACAGAGTAAATGATTTCATTAATTCCTCCGGTATGCATACATACTTGCCCCAACAAAGCCTGTTGACTCCTGAAAACAATTTAGGGCTGCATGTTTTATTTTTGCTTTGATAAAAGCAAACAAACAAAAACATTAGAAACTCTCCTGCAAGGAACTTATTTTACTGTCCTGGACATAAAAATATATGAACAGGAAAAAAATAAATGTGGGTGACTTATACCATGTAGAGATTAAATAATTACACTGTAAGGCTAGGGAAACATTGATCTATCAGCTTTCTATATTTTTATTTATTGTTGAACAAATGTAAATTATTCCACAGTTCAATTGATGCGTTTAGAGTTAAAATAGCTAGAGATAGCTATGGAAAAATGGAGATACTGGACAATTTGATTGTTTGGAGAAAACTGAGAGATAAGAAAAAAGAGATTTTAGAATATTCTTAGTAAATGAGAAAGAAAACCTTGCAATGGAAACTTTTTAGGTAGAGCAGGAAAGTCATAAACAATTCAGTAATTATAATGTTAAATAAAACACTAAATGAATTAATCAAAAATTTCTTCCAAAGAGATTGTGGATGTTTTCGTTCGTAATGATTGAATAATATCAAGTCCAATGTACATCCACTGTGGTCCTAAGCTAATGAAACCTGAAGTTGATTAGTGTAATCAAGTGACTGATGCTCTATTCAGCTCAGAGCTTGGTACCACAATCTTTTATCTTCTTTTATTAATGATAGTTAACTCATCATCTATGTCAAATAAGTTAGGAAAAACTGATGTATCTAACCATTTGTTTATTCATTTTATGACTGCCATGGAAGCACTTGCCACACACTGGAAAGGTGCAAGGGACTCATTTAATGCATTGTCTTATTTACTTGTCATAGGAACTAAGGGAGGTAATGTGATTATCTGCTTTCCTCATATGTAGACATCGAGTCTAATAAAGCTCAAGGATTGACCAATGAGATTTAACAAGAAAGTATAGAAAAAGGATTTAAAGACCAACGTGTCTGCAAAATCCACACTTAACATTTACAGTGTTCTGGCTTTTAGTGTAATCACATGTAATATGGCATCCAACTTTAACAGTATATAAGTCTCCTGCTCATAAAAGTAGAAAATGACTCCAGTGAAGTTAAGTGTCTCATCCCTGGGTAACATAATCAGAGGCTACAATGCACTCAAAAGAACAGAGATGCAGAATGGAGGTACAGAATGGGTTCAAGGTGGGGGGCAGGGACATACTAATTATAGTATTCAATCAAGGTTTTTTTAACCTCATTTTTTTCAAATGACTAGTCTCTTGCTGTTTTGTGTACACTGGTCTAAAAAATGTTGTTGCTAAATATAGAACTGTGTGTTAAGAGAAGAATATTCCATCTAAAGTCAGAAAGATAAACCAGATGACCTTTCATATTCTTTCAAAGCAGGAGAATGATCTTTATATTTTTCTAAGGTTATTGAATAATTCTAAGTAAAAGTTCATGACCATTTTTTTTAATTTTTGTACTCATGCAATCAATCTTTTTTGTTATTTTCTTATGTACTTGGATATTAGAAGAAGAATAAAACAGTTACATTAACAATTGCTTTAAAAAAACTTGTAATAAACTGCTCTGTGATGCTATATGTGTATCACATTCTTAATTTTGCTTGTCTGATATATAGAACCTTTCAAAGTGAATCTACATTGGAATACTTTAGGCTCAGTGGCTAAATATAGAAATTTTGCAAGTAGAAGATAAACTATGTTACAATTATATTTTAGAATTAATCAGTTAACCTAATAAGTGTAATTTCTTCATCTCACTTTTTCAACCATTAACACTTAATACAAATTAAAGTAAGTACTTCTACATAAAATTGATATCATGAAACTTCAATTATTTATACTATTAGTACTCTACTCCCTTATCTCCACATGAGCCAAAACGTTCACCTTTTTTTATTGTCATATTTATAACATTTATTTAACTCTTACTTTCAGCTCAACTGTGACCTCTTTTGAAATATTTTATCTGATATTTCTAAAGCATTCTTATTCAAGCTTTGATAGAATGATTAAAAATGTGTCCCTCTTATATTTAAGTCATTTGCAATGTGACTTTATAGCTCTTCCCATCACGATGAGAGTATGTTTTTTCTACCCCTTGAATCTTGATTGGTTGCATGAACTGCTTTGTCAAAAAGATTGTGATGGACGTGAAATATGCCAGTTCCAAGGGCCTGCACATTGCCTCTCACTCTCAATACTTGCCATAACCATAAAAAATGAGCCCAGTATACTCTGCTGGACAATGAAAGACACAAAGCCTATTGTGCACTGTTATGCCAGGTGACTACCAGCCAAGTGCCAGACGTGGGTGAGGTCCATAAATGGTCACCCACCACCCTGCTCACCTGCCAGCTGAGCACAGATGCGTGAGGAAGCCCAGCCAAGATGGGCCAAGCCTGGCTCAGATCAGCAGAACCACTCAGCTGACACACAGATGTCAGAGCAATCACAAATGCTTATTAGTTCAAACCACTAAGTTTTGTGGATGATGCCATGCATATTGTGACTCAAGTGAATTCAAGACCATAGAAGAGGTATGTATGGAGATTTAACGATTAAATATGTGTGTATGTGT
>NW_012098965.1:469485-491650 GCF_000951045.1 Mandrillus leucophaeus | reverse complement strand
TGTTCTGGCTTTTAGTGTAATCACATGTAATATGGCATCCAACTTTAACAGTATATAAGTCTCCTGCTCATAAAAGTAGAAAATGACTCCAGTGAAGTTAAGTGTCTCATCCCTGGGTAACATAATCAGAGGCTACAATGCACTCAAAAGAACAGAGATGCAGAATGGAGGTACAGAATGGGTTCAAGGTGGGGGGCAGGGACATACTAATTATAGTATTCAATCAAGGTTTTTTTAACCTCATTTTTTTCAAATGACTAGTCTCTTGCTGTTTTGTGTACACTGGTCTAAAAAATGTTGTTGCTAAATATAGAACTGTGTGTTAAGAGAAGAATATTCCATCTAAAGTCAGAAAGATAAACCAGATGACCTTTCATATTCTTTCAAAGCAGGAGAATGATCTTTATATTTTTCTAAGGTTATTGAATAATTCTAAGTAAAAGTTCATGACCATTTTTTTTAATTTTTGTACTCATGCAATCAATCTTTTTTGTTATTTTCTTATGTACTTGGATATTAGAAGAAGAATAAAACAGTTACATTAACAATTGCTTTAAAAAAACTTGTAATAAACTGCTCTGTGATGCTATATGTGTATCACATTCTTAATTTTGCTTGTCTGATATATAGAACCTTTCAAAGTGAATCTACATTGGAATACTTTAGGCTCAGTGGCTAAATATAGAAATTTTGCAAGTAGAAGATAAACTATGTTACAATTATATTTTAGAATTAATCAGTTAACCTAATAAGTGTAATTTCTTCATCTCACTTTTTCAACCATTAACACTTAATACAAATTAAAGTAAGTACTTCTACATAAAATTGATATCATGAAACTTCAATTATTTATACTATTAGTACTCTACTCCCTTATCTCCACATGAGCCAAAACGTTCACCTTTTTTTATTGTCATATTTATAACATTTATTTAACTCTTACTTTCAGCTCAACTGTGACCTCTTTTGAAATATTTTATCTGATATTTCTAAAGCATTCTTATTCAAGCTTTGATAGAATGATTAAAAATGTGTCCCTCTTATATTTAAGTCATTTGCAATGTGACTTTATAGCTCTTCCCATCACGATGAGAGTATGTTTTTTCTACCCCTTGAATCTTGATTGGTTGCATGAACTGCTTTGTCAAAAAGATTGTGATGGACGTGAAATATGCCAGTTCCAAGGGCCTGCACATTGCCTCTCACTCTCAATACTTGCCATAACCATAAAAAATGAGCCCAGTATACTCTGCTGGACAATGAAAGACACAAAGCCTATTGTGCACTGTTATGCCAGGTGACTACCAGCCAAGTGCCAGACGTGGGTGAGGTCCATAAATGGTCACCCACCACCCTGCTCACCTGCCAGCTGAGCACAGATGCATGAGGAAGCCCAGCCAAGATGGGCCAAGCCTGGCTCAGATCAGCAGAACCACTCAGCTGACACACAGATGTCAGAGCAATCACAAATGCTTATTAGTTCAAACCACTAAGTTTTGTGGATGATGCCATGCATATTGTGACTCAAGTGAATTCAAGACCATAGAAGAGGTATGTATGGAGATTTAACGATTAAATATGTGTGTATGTGTGTGTGTGTGTGTGCGTGTGTGTGTGTGTGTGTGTGTATATATGTTTCTAATACACAAGATTACCTGTAATAGTGCTTGTTTTTATAGAGTAAAAAAAAAACAAAACAAAACATCAGAATAAACTGCAAATCCTGCTTCTTTTATGTTAGTTACCTTGGGCCAGCCTCTTAACCTCTCTCTCTGAGTCCTCTAAATCTTAAGCTCAGAGCGTTTAACCCTGTACCCTGCTGCTGGACAGAACAACATCTGAATGCTATACTCCTACTTTGGTAACAAAGCCAGAGAGCATGTACTTTTTTCCCCCATTTTCCGCCACGGGCCCAGATTTGAAAGCCTCACTCATTTCAAATTCTCCTGGACATCCCTATCACTTTGTACCACATTGGCATTTTAAATTGTCAATCTAGCAGTCTTCCCCTTGCCAATATGTTGAACGAGATAGAAACTTAAAGGAACTGATTTTTGGGGTCAAGAATGTAAATATTATTAATGCATTACTTGCAGACCTGGTCAAAGCAGTATATTTTAGGTTGCCTCCTCTCATGTTAAACATATGCCTGCAAAATTTCATTCACTGATTCTATCCAAATGCTAAAACCTATAGCAAATTTTAACAGAAAGAAACATAATACTCTGATGATGCTTGAAATGTAAATATGTTCATATTAAAATTACTGATATAAAGCAAGCAGAAAAAAAATCATCTGATAACTAGCTGATTAGCAGTTTGGAGAGAAATGTGCAGGTATCACGCTTTTGCTTGGCTACATTTAATTATATAACTATTTGCAGATTGCAAATAATCATATACATATAGACGGATCTAAATAGCAGATTGCAGATATAAATGATACATCTCATAAATAGTGAGCTATCAGTACAAATACATTCTGTATCTCTTAGCAAAAAAAAAAAAAAAAGTACTTTTATGCTCTAATACTAGCTAAACAAATTTTTTAAAGAGAATGTTTGACTCTCATAATTCTGGAGCACTGGTTATTTGGAACACTGAACTTGGTTTAAAACCAGTGTAAACATCCAGGGTTAGCAAAATTACCATGAATAGAGTACTTGTTTGTGGTCATTTGGAATGCATAGGATCTACCATGAAGTTGTAGCTCTTGTGTTTATTCCCCAGGAAATTTGAAACTGGAAATACAAATGAGCTTATGAAAGTCTTGAAAAGCTATGAATGATATACCCCCATCCTATTATTAGACTTGCTTGATACCATCAGATTCATCTTGCAGAGCCCTGATACTTATCAAAATTTTACTTATTTTCTCACACCAAACAGATTGCTTCTCAAAGCTGTGTTGATCAGAGGAGCGCCGGCACCATATAAATTTTCATTTATGTGATCTAGGACTTAGGCAGCAGAAGTAACTAATCAAGTAGTTCGGATTTGTGATCTGATTAAATTAAACCACTGTAGGTAGGCAGGGTCCAATTATTCACTTTACAGATTCTATAATATAACTTTAAGGTTGCCTTTGGGAAAAGGAAAATCTAATTCATTTATATCCTACTGGATGTCACTCTTGGATCCATGAAAAATCTAAGTGAGCTTATTAAAGTACTCTAGGCCTAGGACAATATATGCTGTTAAGTGACATAGAGTTTTACCCAAAATACCATACTTTATTGATTCTAGCATGCATATTTTTTCATAATTTAACATCTTAATCTAGAGATAGTTCACAATCAGAACATCTTAAAATATTTTTGGCCAGAAGGCATCCATGAAGTAGTGGCTTGCACACATATAAAATTTGTCATTATTGGTGGCATCACTGGATACCTGTGACCTTTTGACATTTAAAATACTAAATCGCCTAAGAATCACTTGAGAACTATGGGTTTTAAATATTTCCTGAAAACCTTCTATTGTTATCATCTGGTAAAATCAGGAAAGCAGTAAAATTTGCAGAATTGATAAGGTGTCAGAGCTTAGAAGAAAATCCTACAGACAACAGTGGAGGAATCTTTTAGAAATAATGTCTTGGATGGCACAAAAGAAACTATGATGTGGGAAAACAATGACATCAACAGCTCTGAGATATAAAGGGATTCAAAATAATTAGAAGTTAATTTTAAGATGTTTTAGAAGTTCTTTAACCTTTTCAAGAGTATTTATCTTTTTACATACCACACTCCATAGAAATTATTTATAAAAAAAAATTCTAAAAAACCTTAAATAATTGAATGTAATGAGTATAAATGCAAATTTTAGTAATAAGATTTTATAAAATAATAAGAGAATATTGTATCATAGTTTATTTGTTAGTTTTTTTTAGTTTTATATAAAAGATATATCTACCAATGGCCAGATTTAATAAAATATAGTACACTTGATTTGAGAAATTATATTCATTTTATGCTATAGATTATTAATTTGGCTTCCTGATTATTAAGTGGTCAATGAAGACCCCAGCATATTGCAAGAAACTAAATGGTATATTTCATGAATAGAAAATTATTGGTCAATCCAATTTGGGGGCATTGGAAAAATATTGTTCTAACCGCAAAAGTCAACCCTTATGTTTTATTAACTTTGAATCTGAGATTTATTTTTAAAATGAAAGGCCAAAATATATAGCATGTCTTTAAGATCCATAAAGGAACTTGTGTTTCAGTCTACAATTCTCATAGGTACCATTTCATATACTTGCAGTCTTTATAAAGAATATTGCTTTGCTCTGAAATACTTTCTTTTTTGAGAATCTTGGATGTTGGAAATGAGACAGTTTTATTTTTGAATCCAAGTCTTGGATCTTCTCTACTTAACAGGCCTTCCTGTTTATTTCTCTTGTCTAGCATTTTATTATAAGCAGCAAAAAGAAGCCAGGAAGCATTTCTACACTCTATCCAGAAACCTCCTTAAATAAATTATCCATTTCACTAAGTATATTTTCTACTTACTACTTCATTGTGAGTGTAGTGTTGTTAAACTTTTTGCCAGTATATTAACAAGGATTCCCTTTCTTCAAGTGTCAAAATTTCCTCCTTTATTATTTTTTAAAATAAATTCTCACTGACCGTCTCCATCAGGCTTCCACTCTTAGCCTATTCAAAGCCCTTTCAACTTCCACCCCATTCATTGTCATTGTGACTTTTTAAAGTCTTTATTACATAGGACCCCACTCTTGGTACCAAAGTTAGTTTCAGGTACTGTGATTACATTACAAAAAGTCTCAAAACTAAGTTGTTTCTATTGTCTCTCATAGTTTATGTGTGTTGGAAATGTAGATAAGGTATAGGGGGATAATTATTCTTTACTCCACAGGTTTGGAGCTTTGGTTGGAAGAGTTAAATGGTTGTGGACTGGAATCCTTTGAAGTCTTGTTTTCTTACCTGTCTGGAATTGATGCTGCCTATTGATGGGGAACTTCAGTTTCTTTTCCTGGTATTTTCTCTGTGTGCTCTCCCACATGTGGCCTGGATTGGAGTTCCTCACAGTGTACATGAGTTCCAAAGGCAAAACTCAAGAAAGCAAGAAAGAGAGAGACATACAGAGAGAAGAGAATAATCTTTGTGACCTTACTGTTGAAGTCTCATAGTATTACCTCTTCCATTCTTATTTATAAGAGAAGTCACAAAGCCCATTCAGATTCCAGGGGAGACAACATAGATCCTATTTCTGAGTAGGTGCAGTGCCAGTCACACTTTAAAAATCCATGATTGGAAAATGTAACCTGACTCAGGGGGTTTTGCTGGTAAATTATCTCAATTTTTGTTTTTGAAAGATGTCTTTATTTTGCCTTGATTATTAAACAATTATTAAACAATAAAATATTATTAAACAATATTACTAAATATTTGCATTGAATATTAACAAATATTAATATTATTCAGTATTACTAAATATTTTCATTGAATATTATATAATTTTGTTGTTTTTTCAGTGCATTGATAATATTATTCCAGTGTTTTCTGTTTTTTTGGTTGTTGTTATTGTTTTGTTTTGCTTGTCACCCAGGCTGGATTGCAGTGGCACAGTATCAGCTCACTGCAACCAATGCCTCCAGAATTCAAGTGATTCTGCTCTCTCAGCCTCCTGAGTAGCTGGGATTACAACAGTATGCCACAACACCTGGCTAATTTTTTATATGTTTGGTAAAGACTGGGTTTCACCATGTAGGCCAGGATGGTCTCGAACTCCTGACCTCAAGTGGCCTGCCCACCTTGGCCTCCCAAAGTGATGGTATTACAGGTGTGAGCCATCATGTCAGACCTGTTTTCTGTTTTTTATTATTATTTTCAAGAAGTTAATTGCCATTCTAATTGGGGCTCCTTTGAAGGCATCCTTTTATTTTCTCTCTTTTTTTTTTTTCTTAATGCATTTATAATTTTTTGTTTGTATTTGTTTTTCTGACATTTTGCTACAATATGACTAGGTGCTAACTTCCATTTATACTGCTCCATATTTGTTAGGCCTATTGATCCTGTGGATTTATGCATTCTAATTCTTTTGGGCAAGGATCAACCTCATTGTCTTAGTCTGTCCATGCTGCTGTAACAAAACACCTTAGATCAGGTAATTTATAAATAATAGAAATTTATCTCTCACAGTTCTGGAGACTGGGAAGACCAAGAACTAAGTGTCAGCAGATTCAATATCTGGTAAGAGCTCACTCTCTGCTCCATAGGTGGTGAATTACCCCAGCACCCTCACGTGGCAAAAGGGGCAAACGCTGTGTCTTCAAGCCCTTTTACCAGGGCACTAATACCATTTATGAGAGCAGAGCCGCTATGACTTAATCACTTTCCAAAGGACCCCAACTCTCAATATTACCACATTGGGTCTTAGGTTATAACATGAATTTTGGAGGGACACATTCAGATCATAACATTTATAAAATATTGCTTTGCCTAATTCTTCTTATTCTTTCCATTCATGACTCTTCTGTTAGACCTTCTCATCATATCTTTTTGTTTTCTACTCAATTTTCTATATTGTGTCCTTTTGACTGTATTAATTCTGGATAATTTCTTCTAACATATCTGTCAGCATATTACTTGTTTTAACTAAATACTGTTTCAGTAAATCTAGTTTTTCCACTATAACATTCATTAAACGGTTAATTTAGATTATTTTATTTGTTATAGAATTTTACTTGATTATTTTTTAGACCTGCTATATTGCATTTTATTTATTTAACTTTGGTTATTGAACAATATTTTAATTGATTATATAATTCTGAGTTGAAAGTTCATAACAAATTTGCAAATTTATCTGTTTTTTTTTTATTATTATTATTTCCAGTATCTGTAGTACCTGTTCTTTTGTTTCTCCTGTCTGTTGCGTGTGTTGCAATTTATTTATCTACCTGGACATATTTTCCTATGTGTAGGAAATATTGAAATAGTGTTTGTAGAAATAATTTGAAAACTTGGACAATGTTATCTTTTTCCAGAAAGCATATTTGTTTGACATAGTCAGGCATCAAGGCACTGTCAATCCTGGATCTTATGAACAAGTATTTGTGTAAAGCACCTTGTACATTTCAAGTATTTTTCTGGGCTCTGAGATTCAGTAGTAAACTAAGTAGACAGAATGCACGCCCTCATGGAACTTATATTCTTCTTTGATTTTATCCAAATTTAAATACAGGGAAACCTTTTTCTACTTTTTCCATTTATATCAATTCAACATTCTTTTGGCATAAAAGTCTTCATTTCTCTTTAAATGACTATTTCTATTCATTAAAACATTTCTAATAAGAGTATTAGTTTTGAGAACCTTTTGTAGTCCTTCTATAATAAAAGTATTTTGATGACATGGGCAAGGCAAATTAGAATAAATAAAAATTTAGTTGTCTCAAAAGAGCTTTATATCCTTAGAAAAATATTATAACTAATTATTTAAAAATAACCATAAAAATAAATTTATCTTCCAAGGTTTTTTTTTTTTTTTTTTTTTTTTTTAGACACAGTCTTACTCTTTTTTCCATGCTGGAGTGCAGTGGCACTATCATAGCTCACTGCAGCCTCAAACTCTGGGGTTCAGGCAATCCTCCCACCTCAACCTCCTGAGTAGCTAGAACCCCAGGCCATTGCAATTATGCCTGGTCAATATATATATATATTTTTTTTGGTAGATACAGGGTCTTGTTGTGTTTCCCAGGCTGGTCTTGAACTCCTGACCTCAAGCAATTCTCCCACCTTGCCCTCCCAAAGTGCTGGGATTACAGGTGTGAGCCACCATGCCTTGCATATCTTCTTAGACTTAGTGTTACATTATACAATGTATATATTTGTAGAGAGATTATATTGTTCTTTGTTAGAAATGTGAGTTTGTTTAATTTTAGTAAACTCTCCTAAAGAAAAATCTTCAAGTAACTTGGGTAGATTTAAAATATTTACTCAACGTATCTTTTTATTATGTTTACAAAAATACAAAATTTGGTAATTTTTCAATTAGCTTCTTCCTGGAAGAAATAAGTTCACAATAAAGTAATTAACATTCAAATTCTTGACTACTAAATAAAATTGAAAAATGTCTATCATAATTGGAAGTTATTTGAATAAAGCTGGTTTATTATTTGAGACACTATTTTCTAGAAATATCATTGTTTTATTCTGAAAATGTTGAAGAGATGCTGTTTGTGCCTCTATTCAAGTCAATCAGTAAAGTTATATTTGTAAACTTACAACACAATAAATATGCTTTATGTTTCAGTGGAGCTTAAGTTTTTGCAAAGCCTTTTATATTAATCTTCTTTGATATTTAATTCTCAAATAGGCAATGCTATTTTATGGATGAGGATCAGAGAAGTTGCTTTCCAAACTTTTTGTGGCACAGTATTTGAGTTCAAAACATCAAACTTCTGACTTCTAGTCTTGTTCTTTTCTTAAATTTTACTAAATATATTCTGCAGACCATTAACTTGAGGCACGCAATATCTAACATATTTTTAAGGCTCTATGGAAAATTTGAAAAATTCTAATTATTGCAGATTCTTAATATACGTTAGCATACTCAAAACTCTGAGGAGGCAATCGTTACTGTTTAACTTTGTTTAGTACAGGCTTTCTCAAGTTTACTTTTGCATGAAATCCTTTCCTTTGAAACACATGTCACGTTCTGTATAAAAGTGTTCAGTGCTATATATTGCCCCAAAAGCAATACTGTATAATACTGTATTGTTGGCCTTATCTTCCTTTTATCCCATTGTTTGTTTATACAGACCAAAAGCACTCTATGGGACTCAAAAAGCTCTGCTATGTAGTTCTACCCTCAAAGCATTTTCAGTTCTCCTAGATTATTTCACTGACCTGAAACATTTCACAAATTATATTATGTCACTGTGGACATAGCCAATACATGATGTGGTTGCTGAGAAGATGGGAAGATAAAATGATCAGTAAGGGTGAAAGTTTCTCAGGGATGTGTCCATGGAGAAGGCTGTTTTAAATGTGTACTGATTTCTATTCTAACTTTTGCCTTCACTTCTATGTGTGATCCTAAATAATTCAGTTCATGCCACATCTCCAGAATTTTTGTTTATCCCTCTATAAAATAGTGTTTGACTAGATCAGTAGTTTTCAAACTATACCTCACAAAGTTCTTGAGCCACCATGGCAAGGAGCAAGTTAGAAGTTTTGTGGTGGCCAGGACCTTTCTGATTCAACCAGAGACTCTCCCCTGCTTTTCATATTGTTCTTCTTCATCAGGTTTCACGTAAACAATGGGTTCATAAGACAGAAGTGACTTTGCATCCAGTTCTTTTAGAAAACCAGTTCCTTTCTATTTTAATAATCTAAGAATCTCAAACTATGAAAAATGAAGAATGAAAAATCTAACCTATTTTAACTTTTCTATAATTTATAACAATCTGATACAGTATTTACTTATTCATACTTCTCTTAAAATATTTTTAAACTTGTTGTCATTGGATGACAAAACTTTTTTATTTATTTTTATTTTATTTTATTATTATTATTTGAGACGGAGTCTCACTCTGTTGCCCAGGCTGGAGTGCAGGGGCGCCATCTTGGCTCACTGCAAGCTCGGCCTTCCAGGTTCACGCCATTCTCGGGCCTCAGCCTCCGAAGTAGCTGGGACTACAGGCACCCAACAAAACTTTTTAACTGATCAGTTTAGAAAGCCATTGGGCACTCAGAAGTTGAATCTTGAGATACATCAGTAATTTTCAGTATTTGTCAGATTACTGACAAAGCAAAATTGCAGAGTATTCACTTATTCCCCAATATAAAGTTATATGACTAATTTAGGAAGAAGTCTTTATATATTTTCGTTTCTGGAAGTGTTGACTAATCATCAGCAGGAAGTTTGAACACTAAAGGAAAATTACTTTGACTATTCATAAGAGTAATTTAAAGAGTAGGACAAATTCCTCTCTTGAAAATGCATTTATAGCATTGTCAGAGACAAACACATATGAGCTTTAAAAGATGAGATAAGATCTAGGAAGGATTTTACTTTTCAAAGATGATTTAGGTATCCAATCATTTTCTTGGGGTGAATTAGATTTTCCAAAAGGGAACATTTCAAGATGAAGGAAAATGTGTTCATCTCTTTCAAACTCAACAATGACTCTAACTAAAATTATATCTAAATGTGTTTCTTGGGATAGGCTGGATTTGGATTACACCATCAGCTTCTGTGGAATTTACTGGGCAGGTCAGTAAAGCTAAGTAGAAGTAGATTGTCTTTGGAGATATATTGATAGTGTTCTAGCACATAATGATTCCCTAATTACTTACCTTAATATACCTTCAAAAATTAAGCAATTTATCCCCTACCTCCTGAGTCACACAAACATTGGGGATTTATCATTCCTACAACCCAAGTTGTTTAGGATCCACTTCCTTTCATGGAAGGGATGAGATAGGGAATATATGGAACTTTGCTGATAAAAATCTGTTATTGAAAAATGGTTGGGTCCCTAAAGGATCGTGAATAAGTAATTTCATCTGTAGGCATACAAAGCAACAAAATTCATAACAACAACTTTTTGTTAGAAGGTTTCCCCAAAACAAAATTTAAGCTGTTCTCATCATTTTTTTTCTTTTGCCAATCTACAAAGGGAAAATAAAATTATTCCTGGAAACCTACACTGCAATGGGTTTAATAGGCATATAGGTAAACACAACCTGATTCTATGGATGTCACCCAGATCAAATTCACACAGATATGTTCTCTTATTTCACACAGATAACAAACCCTATGATAGTCCCTTGTATGGGGTCCTGCAATAAAACATACAATCTGTGCATCTTTGAGGCAATTCTTTTCATTTATCTGAGCTTTAGTTGCTTAATCTAAAGGAAAGCTTATGACAGGAAACCCAAGTGGGTGAAAGTGTTGAGAATGTACATGACAGATACATAAACAAAGTATTTCTTACCCTTGGGAGGCTCTGCATTCTTTTCTGGCAAAGCAGAAACAACATATGAATAAAAATCTAAGTACAGCATATTAAAGGAACATACAATTGGGAATAAGGAGAGAGAAAGAGGGGGAAAATATATCTTTGTATATGTTGTGGGGGTGCATGTAGTGGTACAATGAAGAGGGATTGGTATCCCCAAGTAATTTAGATTCAAAATCGAATAAGGTCTGTGGATGAAGCCCTATTGTTGCCTTACTTCTCTAAATTAATATGAAAATGTCTAAATTATTAGTCTCTCTCCTATTGCTCTTTTCTCAGTTAAGTTTCAATCTGATACAATTTCTTTTAAAGAGAGTAAAACGCAATCAGACGCCCTGAGTAGATCAAAGAAAATGCAGACCTTTATCTTTTGTGTTTCCCTTCACAGTTTAGCAGTTTTCAACCTTAGAGGCTTCAATGGCCATCTCAAGTAAAGAATACCTCAATCAAGTACTACCATGTGTTAAACATCTTAATAATAATAATGAAATTGCCTGCTTTAATGTGGGTGAAGGTCTTCATTTGTTATTCATTTAAGAGCTTAAACCTATAGCTAAAAAAGAACACATTTTCCTCTTATTGTCAGCCCACAGTATAGTGTGCATGTTGGGAGTACAGACAGAATCTCTGCTTCTTAAACCATTTTCATCCTTCTTTCACTGTTTAAGCCAGTATTTGTGGTATACTCATGAAGTTCTGGGCTGTGCTAAGCACTAGGAAAAAACTGATTGAGAAAACAATCCATTCTTGAGAATTTCTTGAACCGGTGAGGTAGACAACAGAGCTGTGTCAGTCAATAAAACAAGACCGTTAAGAGACATTTTAAAAGGTGGCCCAGAGTAAGGTGAAATGCACTCTGGTGTATCACAGAAAGATGGTGGCAGGTCCAGGGGCAGATTTTTATTTAAGGAAAGATTTTTAGGAAAACAAAGGAGGTCTTAGTTGGTCTGTTCTATCTATTTCTGGCTCTATAGTGAAACTGAGATCCAACCTTAGTAAAAAATCACAGTACACCACACATGTTACTTTTTGAAAGTTTGCGTTCCAAATAAATAGAAGTGATGAAGAGAAAAGTGCAAGTGATTTTCCAATCCTTTTACCCTGTAGGAGGAACGAGTGCTTCTTTTCTTTTCTCCTTTCAAGTTCTGCAGTATTTCACGAGGTAGAAGATTGTGTCATCTGTTGAGATTTTAGAACTGAATCTAGCACCACCATTTTTTTTTTCTCACAAGAATGATTCATTGTTAAAGTATCTTCTTATTTGTCTGTTAAATACAAACAAACGGGCTGACACGGACTCTATTCAGAAGCAAACGCTTTCATGCTAAGGTTTGCAGCTGGATTTGTGAAATGCTTTCATATTTATTGGCTATTTAATCCTGAAAGAATTACTTAGTTCTTTGTATCTCCCATTCCATTTTTAAAATAGGCTGATAATGGCCTCCTCATGGGATTGGGATGAGGAGTAAATGAGCTAATAATGGCAAAATGCTGAGGATAGTATTTAGCATGTAGTAAATGCTAAATAAATGTTAATTATTATAGTCTATATGCACAAATCATATAGACTATATGATGGTGGGGTTCATGTCAGAAGGAAATACAACATTTATACATTTACATTTATACATTTATTCAAACAAATATTTGAAATCTATGTAGTTAAAAAATAATCATTTCAATCAATCCTATGCTTACTCATTTATTCATTTAACACTTAGAAAATATTTGAGCATCTACTATGTGGCACTTGAGGTGTGTGTGTGTGTGTGTGTGTGTGTGTGTATGTGTATGTGTATATGTGCGTATACATACATATATAAGCAAAACGAAACAAGCAAAACTCTGCCCTCCTAGAGCTTAAATTAAAATAAACAGAGTATCTTTTAATTCTGATTACTACTAATTAAAATAACTTTACATCCTATGAAAATGTTAAAACCAATAGTCCGGAAAAATCACTATTCAAAGAGACTAACTATACCAGTGAGATCTTCATAAATTTAAAGATATAAAAATTGCATTCAAAAGGGAGTAGATTAGCTGGCTTTTCAAATCCCATTTTACTCCTATGACTTTATGAAAATATTTCAGGAATTTATTTTCCAGTGAAATGAGCGCTTACTACATGGCAAGGTTCTGTGCTGAGAACATTTCCTACTTTTATTTTCCTTTGTAACAAAGCTGCAAAGAAAGTATCACCAGCATTTTACTGGTGAGAAAGCACGATAAAAGACGTTTAGGAAGCAGCTAGGATTTCATGGGTACTAAGTAGTGGAACTAGAATTCAGACTTAAGAAATCTGATTTCAAGGACACATGGTCTTTACTAATATCTGGTATTTCACTTTGTAAAATTCAGTGTGGCAGGGTTACAGAAAAAAAGGAAAAAAACGCTCAATATTTCACTTCAGAATAAAAAGGGTATTGAAATATTTTTATATTGTTAGAATGATACAACATGTTAGCACTTGTTACTTTTTAGTAATGAGCATATGGATGCTTGTTATATGAGTCTTTATAATTTTCTCTATTTTGTTTTTTGGAAAAAATAGCATATATTGACATACAAGAGCATAAAACCATTTATCATGCATCTACATGTACCAGGTGTTATTCTGAGTTTATTATATGTATTAGCCCACTTAATCCTCCCATGTAGTTTGGCAAATGCTATTATTAAAACTCAAATGTTACAGATGAGGAAACTGAAGCACAGAGAGGTTAAGTAACTGAGAAAGCTAGTATTAAATTCCTGGCAGGGAGGTTCCAGAGCCAGCTGGTGTTCTTCTTAAACACTATCCAATATTCTCACTTGAAATAAAAGCTAACATTTATGGAACACTTACAAAATGGCAAGCACTGTTTCCCTCATGTGGCATGCAATAACTTGTATAATTTTTACAACAACTTTATAATATAGTTACAATATCCTCACTTTATGATTTATTTATTTTTATAGATTTAAGGGGTACAGGCACAGTTTTGTTACATGAGTACAATGCCTGCTGGTGAAATCTGGGCTATTAATGTAACCATCACCTGAATAGAGTACATTTTATCAAATAGGTAATATCTCATTCCTCAATCCCTCCCATCTTCCCACTTTCCTGAGTCTCCAGTGTCTATTATTGTACTCTCTATATCCATTTGTACACAGTATTTAGCTCCCAATTATAAGTAAGAACATGCAGTATTTAACTCTCTGTTTCTGAGTTATTTTACTTAAGATAATGGCCTCCAGTTCCGTCCATGTTGCTGCAAAAGATATGGTTTAATTTCTTTTTATGTCCATGGTGTGTGTGTCTATATATATTTTTATATATATTGGATGGTGTGTGTGTGTGTGTATATATATATATTCCATGTAATATATGTCTATATTATATGTTGCCTATATATAGATATATGGCACATTTTCTTTATCCAGTCATGTTGATGGACACTTAAGTTGATTCTGTATCTTTGCTATTGTGAATAATGCTGCGATAAACATACCAATGCAGGTATCTTTAATATAATGATTTCTTTTCCTTTAAATAATCCCCACTTTAACTATAGGAAAAGGAAGCCATAGGTTTAGCACCTTGCTTAAAACTTTACACATTTGAAATAGATATCATCCATAATAATTACAGCTACTTTTGAGTATTTAAAACGTGTTAGGAATAGTAATATCATTTCTTTTAAATTATTTTACTGATTTACCAAATTAACTCTGCCAGCAAGTTCTAGTCCCATTTTGCATATAAGATAATTGAGGCTCAAAAATTGTATGTAAATCATCCAGAGTCACAAATGTAGTAATATCTAAGCTGATGTTTGAACTATTATCTTTCTAATGCCAAGGGTCATGGTCTCAACCAAAGGTGTAAATTAAGACATTTCAAGCAGTTTCAGATTTATTCTCTAAAAAATAAAGTAAACAAAGAGAGAAAAATTCTCTCTCTCTCTCTCTTTTTTTTTTTTTTTTTTTTTTTTTTTTTTTTGCAGGGTCTTACTCTGTTGCCCAGGCTGGAGTGCAATAGTAGGATCATCTTGGTTTACTGCAGCCTCTGCCTCCTATGGCTCAGGTGATCCTCTCAACTCAACCTGGGACCACAGGTATGCACCACCATGCCCAGCTAACTTTTTTTGTATTTTTTTTTTTTTTAGTAGAGACAGGGTTTCATCACATTGTGCAGGCTCATCTTGAATTCCTGGGCTCAAGTGATCCGCCTGCCTTGGCCTCCCAAAATGCTGGGATTACAGGCCTGAGCCATCATGCCCAACCAAGAGAAGAACTTCTAAAGTTGAGATTTACTAAGGATCCACATCCAGGAGGAATGTTTGGGGGATAAAATACATTGGCTTGTCTAGGAGATGTTTGCATTCAGCACTTTACCAAGCCTACCCTTCCCTGATTTTTCAGTACAGGTGTGAAATTTGGTTCAAGGTTGAATAACATTCTTAATTTTGCCTTTTGAATATACTATGTAGGTCACCTCCTGAGTGTATAACTCGATCCATAATTTACTTACACAGTGAGATAAAAGTTCCATTACACTACAAGACTGATTACCAAGGTTTTTTCATTAAATGAAGTTAAAAACCCAGATTCTTTATCTAAAGACCATCTGATGGGAACTGCACTGACATGATACTTTCATTTCTGGTTGGAACTGTAGGGTAAATTTTCATTACTTAGAAATTTTTTGCAAACATTCTCAGGTTCTGCTAGTGTGAACCTTAAGTCCTGTTAAAGGATCTGACAAGATAAAATGGCTGTTTTCCAACTATTTCCATTTGAATCTTATATGGAAGTGATCAGAATTATGTATAATTCCTGCTATCTGAGACTATAAAAGTCTCTGATGTCAGCTCTTCTATTTTCAACTAGACCAATGTGATAGATAAGAATGGGTACTATCTCCTTTGTTGTCATTACTGAGTGAAGTATTAACTTGTCACTATTTGGGTTGCTGAACATAATAATTCACTCAGAAATCTGAAAACAGAAATTAATTATCTGCTGATAACGTAGAATTTTTATTTTAATGGGTGAGTGCAGCTACGAATTATCTTGTATTACATAGATAACCACTCTAGAGACAGATAAATTGGGGAAAGAAAGAGTCCTGCTCAAATCTGATCTTCATCTGACTGATCTGTAGGTCAAACTCAGATTGCAATGTCTTTCTGAAACTTGTTAAAATTTTAGTTAAGAATTACCTAAAAATAAAATCGTAACGAAATGGTGACTCACATTTACATTCTTATCCTAAAATACATCTAAATAATGTTACGTTTGTAGGTCAAAGCTATACTCAGCATATAAATGTCAAGTTAAAGAATGTAGAGTTGGACCTATGCTGTACCTAAATTTATGTATTGACTCAAAGGACTGTGTATACATAGTGTGTGGGTATTGAGTCTTTTGAGTCAACACACACACACTCACACACACACATATAAACCTAGTTCTTCAATAAGAACTTAAGTTTGTAAAAAAAAGAAAAATTTTTATATTATTAACCATCTAATTGTAACAAAGTATGTAAAAATGCCTTAATGATAAGGCAGTAATAATAATAATTCTACTGCAGATGATAAAGATAATACCTTACATTCATTAAGATTCATTACATAACTTTATTCATTACATAATTTCATTACATTGAGATGCATTACATAACTTACATTAATTACTTTCAATGATCCTCAAAGCAAGGTATGTGATATGTAATATTATTTATTATTTCAACTTCATAGATGGGTAAATTGATATTTAAGAGAGAAATACTCATGCAACTTATACGAGGCAAAAATGATTCAAATCTGTTTTGGTTTAACTCAAAAGACTGTGATTTTTTAACTCCATCTTACATTACCGATACATACGAAAAATGAGTCACAAAGACATGTCTGCTTATACATCATGTTACTTTTTTTGGTGCCTCCCCACACAAATTCCTTTCAATTGTTGATCTTTGTAATTATATGGTCATCTTTCTCCAAACCCAAATTTGCTCCTGCTGTACATGTCAGTATTCTTTTTCAAAACAGTGCCTTCTGGTAAGACTTCTACTTCTGGTCATAACTTAATAACTGGTACCAGACTAGCCCACTGACCATGTAAAACTTTGTAACATGACAAAATATATGAAGTAGTTGAATTCAGGCAGTGGTCAACATACAGCACAAACTGTGATGACTGAGAAGGGAACCTCACAAGGTTAGCACTCTGAAAACCCACTTCTACCTGAGTATAATTTTATGATCACATCTCAGAGAGCTGGAATCCAAGCATAGCTGGAGTGTTCCACTGACCTGATGCGGCAGGCACGAGAGGTAAGGCAGATGAAGTGGCTTGAATGTGCAGGACAGAACACAGGAGAGAAGAGAGCTGAGCAAAATGGACAGGGATTCTTAAGTTCATGATAAGAGACTCTGGTTTAGGATTGGGCTATCCCTGTGCTGGGCCAAACCTCCTCAGGCTTCTCAGATAATGTGAAGAGTGAAGAAGTAATAGATTCTGACAAGTTAAGGCTGCATATTGTTCACCATAGAGAGCCAATTAAAAACATAAAGAGATATAGCTGCAAAGTCAATAAGGAAGTGAAATAGAATGCTAAAATAAATAACAACCCAAAGGAAAGTAAAAAAGTTGCAAAAGAGAATAAGGCACCAAAGGGACAAATGGAAAACAAGTAGTAAGCTGGTCCACTTAAACCAATGAGATCAATCATTATATTAAGTGTAAATAAATTAAACTGTCCCAATTAATAGACAGAAATCGATAGGCTAAAAAGAAGAAAAGCAGATCCAATTACATATTCTCCCAAAGTGGTACAGTTTAAATATAAAATATAGATTTTTAAAGTATCAATACTAGAAAAAGATACTTAAAATTAATGATTTAAATATTTACCTACAGAAGCTGAAAAGCACTTTTAGTAAAAGTAAACAAATGGAAATAAATGAAAATAACCATAGCAAAAGAAAAAACAATAAACAGTAGAAAAAATTAATAAAGCAAATGTTTGTTGAAAATATCAATAATCAATTTATATCAATATTGATATAAGACCAATAGTATTGATCTATAATATTGATAATTTATTATTCCAAACAGCAGTAATGAAAAGAGAGAAAACACAAATTGACAATATCAGAAATAAAATGAGTATATTTCTATAAAACCTACAAATATCAATATGAAAATAAAATAAAATCATGAGGAAATATATCCGAAAGATTGGAAACGTTAGATAAAATAAAAAAGTTTAGTAACTTAGCAAGTACAAGAAAGAAAAGGAACAGCTTCCTATGAGAAAAACACCAGCTTGTTCTTTCATTGATGAATCCTGTCAAACACTGAATGAAGAATTTATACCAATCTTGCACAAACTATTTTAGAAAATAGAAGAGGAAATTCTTTCCAACAAATGCTGTGAGGCTGGAAGCTCCCTGATATTAAAAGCTGATTATTACACATTGCCTACATGTACTACTGCACATTCCACCAAACATGTACAACTATGACATATCAATAAAAGAAAAAAAAATGATTACTATTCAGTATCCCATATGAACGCAAACATTTTCAATGGAATATTAGGAAATAAAATTCACTAAAATACAAAGGGAAAATGCAGCTTGACTGAAGAGGAGCTGATTAAAGGAATACAAATTTGGTTCAATATGTTTTTAAAAAATCAACCGATAAAATTTATTAAATCTCAAGGACAAAGGATACACATTTTATGATTATCTTAATATATGCAGAAAAAGCAGTTAGAAATGCAACATCAATTTATGATGAAAATTCCTAGCAAACTATGAAGAAAAGTAAAATTCTTCAGCCTGAAAAAGTACATATTTGAAAGAATTACAGCTGACATAACAATGATTGAAGACTGAGTGCTTTTTTTCTTAATATGAGAAAACTAGATAAAAACATTTGTTCTCACTAATTTGATAATATATCATACAATAGATCATATTCAGTGCAATAAGCCAAAAAAGGCAAGTAAATTAATAGAGATAAAAAAGAACTGCTAAAACTCTTTATTCTGAGATTATATGATATTCCACATTATAAAATCTTGACATAGGTACAAAAATTTCTTGCTGAAACTAAGAAATAAACTTTGCAAGTCATGGGATGCATGGTAAATATATAAATATCCACTATATTTTTATATGTTAGCACTAAAATAATTGGAAAAAATAAATTTTTAAAATGCCACTTACCATAGTATTAAGTATAAGATAATTATAAATCAGGTTGGCAGAAGCTATGCAATAACTGTACAGAAAAACTGGAAAATGCAGTTGAGAATTTTGCAAAAATAGAAACTTAAAATAGATAGGCATGTATACTATATTCATGGTTCAAAACATTCCATGTTTTTAAAATACCTATTCTCTACAAATTGACCTATAAACACTAACCGATTTTAAATCAAAATCCTAGGCCAATGTCTACAGAGAAAAAATGTAGAAATTGACAAGTTGATTCCCACATTCATATAGAAATACAAAACACCTAGAATAGCAAAATTGTATCTGAAAAGGAAGAACAAACCTGAAAGAACTATATTATCTGATCTCAAAAGATGTTATAAAGCTACTGTTATCAAGACAGAAGACAATTGACATACAGTAAAATGTAAAGTACAACATAGTATTGGTGCAAAAATAGATCAATGGAACAGAATTAGCAAGTCTAGGAATGACCTGCACTTTTATTTTTCACAGAGGCATCAAAATAATTAACAATGAAATGATAATCTTTTCAATATGTGTTCTAGAACAACAGTATTATGCCATCTGTGAAAATAAATAAACCTTGACCCCTCACCCCCATATTAGCTGCAACAGATTACCAAACGCTGATGGTCTAAAATGGAAAAAATTTATTTTCTCACAAATCTGAAATCAAGGTGTTAGTAGATTTAGTTCTTTTGGAGGCTCTGAAGGAGAATCCATTCCACACTTCTTTCCCAGCTACTGCCATTCCTTGACTTGAAAAGGCATAATTCCAATCTTTGTCTCAGCCTTCACATGACCTTCTCCTGTGTCTGTGTCTCAAATCACCATCTCTATTCTCTTATAATGACCTCAGGCATTGGATTTAGAGACCACCCTAAATCTAACATCATCTCATCTCAGGATCCTTAATTGTATCTGCAAAGACCCTGTTACAAATAATGTCACATTCACAGGTACTGGGGATAGGACTTTTTGAGGTCACAATTCAATTCACTACAACCCCTACTAAAATCATGCATGAAAAGTAATTTGAAATGAATTATAGATCTAAGCATAAAGGGTAAAATTATAAAAATTCCAGAGACAGAAATATAAGAAAATATTTTTATGAGTTTTCAAAGATAGTACACACAAAAGCTTGAAGCATAAAAAAAAAACAAAACAAAAAACTGGCCTCCAAGAGAATGAAAATCTTCCAATCTCAAAGGACACCAAGAAAGTCTAAAGTCAACCCACATACTAAAAAGAAATATTTGTAACTTTTCTGACAAAATACTTGTACCTAAACTATTTAATGGCCTTTTGTAACTAATATAAACATGAAAACAAACACATGGAAAGAGACTCAATATCAGCAATCATCAAGAAGATTCAAATTAAAACTACAATAAGATATGATTTCACACTCAGTAGAATGTGGGAGGGGAGAGTCAACTGGTAATAGTTGATGACTGCCTGGTGCAGAGTAACTGCGGCTCTCACACATTGCTGGGGGGGTTCATAAAATGGTGGAAGGTCTTTGATAAACAGTTTGGCAGTTTCTTAAACACACATCACTTATAGGATTCAGCAATTTCACACCTAAGAATTTACCCAAGAGAAATAAAAACACATGTCCATTTAAAGACTTATACGCAGATGTTCAACAGTAGCTTTATTCATAATAGCTCCACACCGGAAATTACATATTTATACTACTCAACTATTAAAAGGAACAAACAGTTGCTATACATACAGAAGGAAAACACCTCACAGACTTTACATAATGTGAGTGAAGTTGGACACAGAGGAGAGTCTGAGCTAGAAAAGGAGCCATTGTAAAAGATAGGAAACATCAAACTGTTTTTTTGATTCTCACACACACAACTCACAACTCAACACAGAATAGTTCACTTCTGGTCACCAAAATGTGTATGGATTTCTCCCCACTAACAACTAACTCTCTAGTGGACACTGAGTGTCCAGTAATTCATTTCAGTTCTACCACTATCATGTCAGAATTGAAGTAGCTTTATGAAGTTAGAGTCAGATCCCATGGGTTAAGGGCTTAGTCCCGCAAGATTGCCTCTCTTCAGACACCAGTCACATGTACAGTCAGCCCTCGGAATCTGAGTGCCCCATATCCTTGTATAAATAACTGAGGATCAAAAAATACAGAATTAGAGGGATGCAGGGGACTGACGTTTTGTTTCTGAGAATTTTGCAGGGCCAATTGTGGGCTTTATCATCTGTGGATTTTGGTATGCACAAGGCGTCTTGGAAGACATCGAGGGATGACTGTAATGGGCTGTCACCCATTCTGCTGACTGTCTGCAGATCGCGGGTCTGGTGAAATTTTTCCTTCCTTGGTGTCTATGAATATGCTAGGATGGCTCATAGAACTCAGGGAAACACTTACATTTATCCGTTTTTTACAAAGTGTGTTAGAAAAGATACAGATGAACAGTCAGATGGAAGAGATACATAGGATGAGGTGTAGGAAAGGGGCTGAAGATTCCCTACCCTCTCCTGGTGCATCACCCTCCACGTGTTCAGCAGCCTGAAAGCTCTCCAAACTCTGTCCTTTTGGATATTTATGAAGACTTTATAATGTAGACATAATTGATGACATCCCTGGCCATAGGTGATCAACTCAACTGATCTTCAGCCTCTCTCTCCTTCATGGAGGTTGCAGGGTGGGCCTGAAAGTCTCAACTCTGTAATCATGCCTCTGTCTTTCTGGTGACCAGCCCCCACCCTAAAGCTATTTCGGGAACCCCTTCCACCAGTCAGCTCATTGGCATACAAAAGACACTCTTTAAGGGTTTTCAAAGCAGTGTGTCAGGAAGCAAGAGCAGAGACCAAATATAACTTACTTATTATATCACAGTAACACAAGAGTCTATATTGTATGATTCTATTTATATTGAGTTCTGAACAG